>NC_084660.1:831789-897139 GCF_019802595.1 Syngnathoides biaculeatus
CTACCACGGAGTAGATGGGAAGAGAAATGGAGTAGGGGTTATTTTAAAGGAAGAGCTGGCTAAGAATGTCTTGGAGGTGAAAAGAGTATCAGACCGAGTGATGAGACTCAAATTTGAAATTGAGGGTGTTATGTATAATGTGGTTAGCGGCTATGCCCCACAGGTAGGATGTGACCTAGAGTTGAAAGAGAAATTCTGGAAGGAACTAGATGAAGTAGTTCTGAGCATCCCAGACAGCGAGAGAGTTGTGATTGGTGCAGATTGTAATGGATATATTGGTAAAGGAAACAGTGGCGATGAAGAAGTGATGGGTAAGTACGGCATCCAGGAAAGGAATGGTGTTGGACTTTGCAAAGAGGATGGAGATGGCTGTAGTGAACACTTATTTCCAGAAGAGGGAGGAACATATAGTGACCTACAAGAGCGGAGGTATAACCACGCAGGTGGATTATATTTTGTGCAGACGATGTAATCTGAAGGAGGTTACTGACTGTAAAGTAGTGGTAGGGGAGAGTGTAGCTCGACAGCATAGGATGGTAGTGTGTAGGATGACTCTGGTGGTGGGTAGGAAGATTAAAAAGACAAAGGTAGAGCAGAGAACCCTGTGGTGGAAGCTGAGAAAGGAAGAATGTTGTGCGCCCTTCCGGAAAGTGGTAAGACAGGCTCTCGATGGAAAGCAGAAGCTCCCGGAAGACTGGAATACTACTGCCAAGGTAATCAGAGAGACAGGCAGGGTGTGGGTATGAGCTATTTTTGAGTGATTTCCCAGATCAAAATACCAAGAACGATAACACCAATAATAAGAATGCCATAGATTCCTGGTCTCCCTCTCTTGGTCCGAAAAGCAATCGGACCATCTGTAGGAATCATGGTTAATAAAACAACAACAAACGATAAAATAAAAGTGCAATTAGGAGTCTGTAGCAGGACAAAGAATAGAATAATGAAACCACTTAGTTCCTTTTCCCTCCAAGTGGATGGCTTTGGAGGTACGAGCAGTCACCTTGTGTGGGCCAGACCAACGGGGTTCTGACCACTTATGAGAGAGTCATTTAAGGTAGACAGATGACCATTCAGGAAGATCAAGTGTAGGAAGTGATGATGGAAGAGAGTCCTGGATCTGTGAAGGAAAATTAGAAGCAAAAGAATGCAGTTGTGTCCAAAACAGTTTATGAGAAAATTTGGAAGAACCAGCGCCTTCCTACAGCGGTTGGAAGAGGAGGAAGGGCCAGGCATCAGACGATCTGTAAGAAGTTCGTAAGGGGAGAAATCAGTAGAGCAAGACACAGTTTGTCTCATAGACATTAGAGCAAGGGGGAGAGCCTCAAACCATTTCATGCCAGAAGAGGTACATATTTTACCCAGTTTTTCCTTCAACGTGTGATTCATACGTTCAACTGTACCTTGACTGGCGGGGTGATAAACACAACCAAACTTGTGAGTTTACCCTAACCACTTCCCTGCAGTAGCTAGGTGTGTGGATGTGAAATGTGTACTGTTGTCCGAGTGGATAAGAGTGGGTAAACCGTGTGTTGGAATCCAGTGTTTCACCAAACCTTACATTACCGACATGGCATCTTCACGAGCACAGGGGTAGTCTTCAGGCCATCTGGAAAGGGTGTCAACAAAAACAAGAAGGTAGCGTTTACCTTTAAGAGGAGTGATCATGTCTGTGAAATCCATGACCAGTCCAGCAACGGGTCAGGTGGGTGAGTCAAATGAACCTGGCAACAGTCTAAGTGTGGGGCGAACATTGTGTCGCTGGCAAATATTACAGTCACGACAGTGGGCATGACACAAGTCAGACATTTTAGGATGCCACAACATGCGAAGTTTGGTTAGCGTGGCTCTGGGGCCAATATGAGAGGTGTTGTGCTGTATTTTAACCAATTCACTAAGAGACAGAGGTTTGGGCAGGTCTGGAGCGGATTTGTCAGATAATTGGGCACGCATCTGTGGGACATAGCCTGCAGCCTGCTTGGCTGCCAAGTCGGCGGCATTATTGCCGAGGGCTGTGGTTGAAGTGGATTTGGAGTGGCCAGGAACCTTGACGATAGCCACCACCGAAGATTTTGCCAGGGCTTTGTCTAATTGTTGGATCAGTGTCAAATGTGCAACAGGGGTACCTTTGGCTGTTTTAAAGTCATTCCGTTTCCATGCAGACAGTTCCAACACATCACCCGAGACAGCATAAACAGAGTAAGAATAGAGAGTGACAGATTGTCCGACCACCAGTTCCAGTGCGAGCACTTCCGCTGCTTGGGCTGCGGGAGCAGATGTTAGTATGGAAGAGGAAACAGTTAAAATTCACCTGAGGGCTGCTGCTCCACTACGGCAGCTGCTGCAGCCAAAGAGCCATTTGGCTTACGGTAACAGCAACCATCAGTGAACAGGACCCTGCCGTTAGTCAGAGGTTGGACAGAGAGATCAGCACGTGGAGAAAGAGAATCTGTACAATAAAAGAACGATGCTCCGAGGATATAGTGGATCCATCAGAGGACACCACTCTGAACAAGAAGGTCACTGATTTGCAAGAACACTGAAGCTTCTTTCTGGAAGCTTTGAATCCCAGCTCATGCAAACGAACCAAAACAAGTTTAGTTAGAGAATAACACTACTCTGGTGTTGGGGCTGCCAACAGGAGATCATCAGCATACATCATGAGTTTATATCCGTCTGGGAGATCTAGATCCTGAAGCAATGATTTCAAACATTGGTTAAAAATTCCAGGTGAATTTTTGAAGCCTTGTGGCAACCTGGTGTACTGCAAATTGTGTCCCTGATATCTGAATGCAAACCAGTGTCTAAACTTGAGTGCGAGTGGGACACAGAAGAATGCATTTGCCAAATCAGTCGCTGTGAAGTATTTCAAATCAGGTGTGATGATAGACAACATTCAGGCCTGAGTGATGTACACCACGAGGAGGTGGATGTTTCCAGGACTCCAGAATTCCACAGGCTAGTGAAAGTGTCCTCCATCCCCTGGTTAGCAGCCGCTGGCCAAGGATAATGAGTTATGTAAACATGAGATCCTTTTAAAACAGTGATTTTAATGTCTGGTGTCTTAGTACAATGTCCAAAATCAAAGGGTCCAGAGGACCAAACTGATTTAGGCAGTTTGTTTAACATTGATTCGGCGTTGTCATGGTCAGAGTAGTCATGTCCGTGTTATAATATGGTCATATTAGTTGTCGGAGGTGCATCAGGAACAATAATGTGGTGGTAATCATCTTCAGATTTAGAGATCTGTGCGTTAGGGAGTAGGGTCTCCTCACAGTCAGTCATTTGAGTCAGTCGTTTTACCACAGGTCCCAGCTGGCTGGCCTCGTGTCCTGAAGACAGAGCGAGTGAAATGTGGGGTACTGACTCTTCCTGCATTTTTAACCATGTCATTTGATCTGGCGTAAGAGAGCAGGATGCTGCTACACGCTCTCTTGCTGCGTATTTATGTGTGGATGTTATGTCCCAAGCATCTCCTTGTATGGATGCGAAGTTTTCCATATATACTAGATCGTGGTTGAGGTCGTAATATATTGTCCAATGGTATGGATCTAGTTGAGGCAGGTAAGCCCTAAGAGTGTTTAACCAGGGCTTCCACAACAGAAATCGATGTATGAGACCAGGTTTGTTTCTGGTTCAAGTCGGGCCCAATAAATGTCCACAGTTGGAGTTGGTTCACTCATAGGTGTCATAAGCCATTGTCCAAAGTGCAGACGGTGTCAGTTGCCATTGGTGTTTGTGGTGAATGTACAAACGAATGGTGGAAAGTCTGTCCAACCAAGATTGTCAGTAGGGGTTGAGTCCATTGCAGGGCCTGTTGAGTCCCTGAGAACCCCATCAATTGCACAGTGTGTTGTGACAATAAAGTGTCCAGGAGCGAGATGTTGAGTGAGGAGTGTGTTGCCCCTGTGTCAACAAGAGTATTCACTTTTTGCCCCACAACAGAGATGGGGACCATGGCACCTGATCGCTGGACCCCTGGGACCCCTAGTGGTACTGTCCAACCTGCTACTGTCCATCCTGCTGCCAAGGTGGGCTGCCAAAGCCGTCGTTTCTGCCTCTGCCTTGGCCCCCTCGGTTGTTGGACCAGCCACCATGACCTCGCATTGGACCTTGAGGTGGAGGAGCTGTAAGACAGTCTTTAATCCAGTGATCAAGAGAACCACAACTAAAACATCATTGATCACGTTGATGTTGTTGCACTCTCCCCCGGCCCCCTCCATGCCTTCCTGCATATCCATCCCGGCTATTACCCCAGAACCCACCTGGCTGGCTAGGTGGTTGTGCCTGCCAAAAAATTACATCTGGTGCTACTTGTAATTTAAGAAGTTGTTTTTGCAGTTTAGCAATTTCATTATCAACCTGCTGTTGGCTTAAATAAATCTTGAGTTTATGCACTAAGTGTTGTCTAAATCTAGGATGATCTCTGGACAGGAGGTCAGGGTTAGCTTTAAGAGTGGTCTGTACTGGTTCAGAGAGACCTGCAAGGATTGCAATCCTGAACATAACCTCCCCCGAACCAGACTTTCCAGGGTGACGTCCAGTCGATTCAGTCCAATGTTTAGTACAGTTAGTCAAGTGCTCAAGTGGGTCATTTAACATAGGGGAAAGAAGTGGGTGCGGCTGTAACAGGAGTGGGGCCAGACGGCTCGAAGTGTGCTCTCAATATTGTTCTATTGGGTACGTTACGCATACCTGCAGTTGTCTCGATTTCTCGTTGTTCAATACTAGTGCATTATCTTGTCTCCAGTCTCCTGTGCAGAGTGTATACCCCTGTAAAGTTTCCACAAAACTAGACAGCCATGCATTACCACCAGAAGAGAGACGAGACAAGTTAGCAGTAAGACAATCAACATCTTTAAGATTAAACAGCTTGTGTATTGGACCTGCCGGAGCCTCTATTATGGGCATCATTGTAAACCAAAGCAAAGCAAATTTATTTGTATTGCTCATCTCATACACAAGGTAACTTCCTCTGTGTGTGTGTGTGGTGTACTTAAGTGTGATTCAGCGCGCATGTGTGTGTGGTGTGTGTGTGTGTGTGTGTGTGTGTGTGTGTGTGTGTGTGTGTGTTTAATGTGCATCCCTCCTCACTTTTGCAGTGTAGCCGTCTCGGATAGTTTCCTGGTCCCATTCCAACGTCCGTCACCGTCACCGGAATTGAATGCGCAGTGCGCCTTCTCTGTTCACCTTTTTAAGTTGAGCCCTTATCTAATCTGTCTCTTACATCTTTCAGTCTTTTACATTTATATTATATTTACATAGTCTGTCAATTTCCTATAACTTCATCGTCAGTTTGTCCCAATCGTGAATTTTATCCAGATTGTGCTTTTGTCATTATTTTAATGCACGCTTCCTTTCTCTATCTTGTTTCTTTTTGTCAACATTAGCCATCATTTGTTGCTCAATTTCAATGTACATTTTATGTTTAGTCGGATTATATTAAGCACTTTCATGATCAAATTCACGATCCATGATTATTTATTTAATTTAGTGGTTACTCTTCCTATCCTTCCGAATTCCTATCGCGCAATAAATTAGCCTATACCATTTTTACGTTTTTTTCGTACGCCATCTTGCGATGTCGCAGGCTCAAACTGACGACAAACCCTCCGTTTTTAAGTGATCCCAATCAATCAATCAATTGGACGTCTACAATATACGTCAGCTACGACGGGGGTATACAACTTCTCTTTATCTCTTATTTTCTTTATCTCTTTTTCTCTTATTCTCTTTATCTCTTTATCTCTTATTCTCAATAACTCATATGAGGCATGAACAATCTGATACCAATGACTTCTCAAATTTAGGCAATTCAATCCAGAATTTGACAGTAACAGGGTTCTGCTTACCTTTTGGTTTTGGTCGCGTCCTGGAGAAGTCAGAAGTACAGACGAAAACCCTTGACTTGTCCATGTAACACTCCTGTGTTTCTCATATGTCTCTATTTATCTCATCTGTCGACGGCCAATGCTCGTCTACCTCCCTCGATACATGGTCGGGGTCACCAAATTGTAGGGATTAGCGAGTTTGGACCCTATGCATGTTCACGAATTAAGGAATATATGACCAATGATTAGAAAAAATTAACAGCAAATGGATTTATTACAAAGGAATGTGCAATACAGACATCCGGGTCTTATCTAGGTATCTGCCGCACACGAGATGTGTGTCTTCTGGCAGGGTAGCCAAAGAAGAAGTCAAAAGCCGCCCGGTAAAAAAGTGCCTGCCCCCCTGCAGTCTGGTCCTGGGCTGGGATGGTAACTTTCCGCTCCTTATCTGCTGTCGTTCGTCTCCACGGCAACGCCTGGGAGAGGAGGATGCCGCTAGCCGGTTTTCTGCGTACAAAGATCAAGGACAATCACCGGCTCCACAACACATCCTTGTCTTATTAGCAAATGGACAGAACTTTATATGTTGATTAAATGTATAAGGTCATATTTAAGCAAATAATGAAAGTGCAATAAAAGTAAAATAGTCTTCAGTACTAAGACAAAACTTATTAAATTTCTCAAGTCCTCACAGCCCTCGTCGTACAAGTTATGAAGTTACTCACGTTCGATGTTTCTTCAAAATCCACGAATTGATCACAAACACGTCTCATTGTTAGCAAGCTAAGTTAAGGAATATTAGGCCAATATGCAAGATTAAGTTGGCGTTTCCACTCGCCCAATTTTTTATTAGTACTCACTATCCTCGTTCTATATGATACGTAGGTTTTGCTGGACATTTGATGTTTTACTCCACAGTAAATATTGGAAAACAGACGCTTTTGTTGTTAGCATCTCAGCAAGGCTAACTTAGGCTGAGCTGCTTCAACGCGAACGATACGAAAAAAACAAACATTAACTTGGTATTTCAAGATTAACTTCATGTCCCTAAGGGAGGCATCTTAAAATCTCTCACACTGGGACTGTCTTGTTGCTAATGAGACAGAAATAATATAATAGTTTGTTTGTTTTTGTTTTGTGTTTGATTTGATTTAATACATTTTATGAAAATTGAGCATTATTATAACATAAACAACTTAAATGTTTCTTGGGTAATTGATTAATGAACCACCACATGTTGCTGTTCTTTGCATGGTTGGATTTTTTTTGTCAGAGAAAATCTCATCATTGTACTCAAGCAGTCCAACTGTTATCATCGACAGTCCGTAGCCAAGTTAAATTGATTCAATTTCATGTGCATCTCTCCATATGGACAGAAAATCTTTTCTTTAGTTTGCCTCCTTCTGCAAAACATAACAAATTAACATTTGATTATATACTTGGAATTGGCGGCATGGTGGGACAGCTGGAAAGCGCTGGCCTCACAGTTCTGAGGACCCGGGTTCAATCTCGCCCCTCCCTGTGTGGAGTTTGCATGTTCTCCGTCTTGCCTGTGTGAATTTTCTCTTGGGACTCCAGTTTCTTCCCGCATCCCCAAAACATGCAACATTAATTGAACACTCCAAATTGCTCTAAGGTGTGATTGTGAGTGTGACTGTTGTCTGTTTCAATGTGGCCTGCGATTGGCTGCCAACCAGATCAGGGTCTACCCCACATCCTGCCCGTTAACAGCTGGGATAGGCTCCAGCACTGCTGCGACCCTTGAGAGTATAAGCGGCTAAGAAAACAGATATATGAATTGTTACATTACATTATATTCAAAAATGCTTTTTAATATTTTGTTGTATTTCTTCTCAAAGTGTTTTCATCTTTTCTTTTTAAATATGTCTACTGTTTGCCTTGTATAGGAATATTTCTTTGAATCTATTTGCTCTTTCTATTAATTAACAGTTCATCTGCATTCTGGGAGATGGTTATAGATTCCAAAATGATAAGTGGAAGGACACAGTGCACGCTTGAGTGTGAACGTAGGGAGATAGAAAGAATATTTTTTACCGAGCGAAATTCCACTTTGGCTAAGAAATCAAGTTAGGATGAAATGGCACTTAGTTCACGCACATAAAGAGAAAGACATTCCGTAGTTTATTCCAATGATTTTGGATTTGAACTCCAAGGTACAGTAATCTGTTGATCCATTTTAAAATCTTGGTTGAATCTTGCACCAAAATTTGTCAAAACATGCGTGAAACAAAATCCAAGGGAATCCTTAGCTTGGAGATTTGGGACTCAACTAGGTCAAACATACATACACAGTACAGTAGGCTATTTATTATATGCAGAGGAAGCTCCTGATCATTTACCTGCCTGCTTTAAATGCATTCATATTTTCACAATTGTGTTTGCCAAGTTCATGGTGACACCATATTTTTAAAGAATGCTGTAAATTGAGGTGTTAACAAAATAGTGGAGGTCTTATATTTCCTCAGGCCATGTTGAGGGATCATATACCAAGAAATGATCATATGACCATTTAATTAAACCCCCAAGTATATTTGTCTCATCTCTGTCAACATCAGCATTCGAAACTGTTTGTGTCCTGCAGTGACCGCTTCTGGCTTAGCCATCAAACAGAAGTGTTAAGTGTGAAGTGTGAAGCCACCAACCACTTATCCCCACAAGGGTCATGGGAATGCCAAGGCTGATCCCAGCTGAGGCTGGGGACACCATGAACTGATTGCCATCCAATCACAGGGCACATGGAGACAGAAAACAGTTGCACTCACAATCACACCTAGGGGCAATTTAGAGTCTCCAAGTAATACATATATTTGGGATGTGAGAGCAAACAGGAGTGCCCGGAAAAAACTCATGCAAGCACGCGGAAAACATGCAAACTCCACATAGCTGGGGCCAGGACTTGAACCCCAGTCCTCAGAACTGTGAGGCTAATGCTCTAAAATCTGTTTCTTTGATATCTTTTACAATTCACTCCTTCTTTGCGTTTGACACATTGGAAGTAAGGTGTGTTACAGATACGCAAAGGAGCATAGTCACACAAGTGACATCACACCCAAGTCACTCATTCCAGATCGAGTGGCACCCCCCCTGGATTTGTCAGTTCAAAGTTACATCTGACGGGAAAAAAAAACTTCGTTCTTTAAAGGGGAAATCCAATGGTTTGCATTAACAATGTATCCAATAGGTCATGTAATATGTACTCTATCTTGACAATGTGGCGCTCAGCTCATGGCTCCGGCAGTCAGCAGCATTATTTACAGCCAGAGGTTTCAAATCTGAATGGAAGTATTCCTCCGTCTTCCCGATCAACCGAGCGAAACAATCCTGAGCTGAGTGTTGAGTGTCTCAAAGGCGTGTAAGTCTTTGAGTATACACACGTATGTATATGTACATGTCTTGTTAAATCATGAGGATCATTTGAGTGTGTCTTTGATATTTGGATAACTGTAACAATTCTAATGGTAGTACAACATATACTGTATGTACTTCGAGCAGACAAGTATACTTTGAAGAGTTGTATACTGTCATTACTATTGCTATGCATGCCCTTGTAGCCTGAAGTTGGCTCCCTACCTTGCCTCAAATATGGAACTGGTGTGTACATGTAGCCATTGACAGGGAGTGGATATATAAGATGACAGTACACATCTGCATTGGCTTGTAAGAGTTTCACTAAACTAGTCCTAAATACAATATAAAAACTAGTGGCGTCTGTAACAATAGCTCAGCAGAACATTGGTAGAGTTATCTAAGACCTCCAGATTGTGTTGTCACTGCATGAAACTGGCAGTTGTGGGTCAGTAGACTGAAACGTTACTGTTAGGTTTGTCACCTAACAAAAAACAGGGACAAGAAATCGTCTTTCTTATCAGGAGGATGTGAGAGACAGGCCAGTTACAGTCTCCAAACACTTTCTGAACCAGCCTCTTCCGTACGCTTTCTTTATTTCTGAAAATACACAAGGTCAAAAGGAGGGGTGAGCAAGCAAGTGAACAAAGGCACATACTTTGACAATGATGTGTGTGCATTGATAAAGTTATTCTTGGCCACTTCTTGGAAGATTTGGAGTAGACTGGTGCACCTGTGCGTGTGTGTGTGGGGCGGCGTCCTGTGAACTACACTCTTTGAACCAAGTATGATACTTTGTCTGGCTGCATTCCTGTGTGCAAGGAATCTTCGAAACAAGGATGATACTTTGGTTATGTTGCAAGTCCATAATAAGTATATTAACAATAATTCTAACAGTCAGTCATTGTAGCAGTAACTTCAAAGTCACACATGATGATCACCATTGCAACATACTGCCCAATTCAATGATTGGAAATGAGAATCGAAGTTTTTATTAGAATCTTAATGACTTGTTGTAATCTGACAGTGCCATTTAACTTTGCTTCTTCACTCCCCCCTCCAATCTTCCATTAAGCCCTCCCTCCATTGCTATCCCACATCTTTCGCTTAAGTGGTGGCAAATGTGAATGGAGTAGTGTTTCTTCTGCACCCACAGACCTTCTGTGGGAGGGTGGATAATTAATGGAAGACCAAAAAAAAGGAATGGCATCACTCAATTACATTTCCATCCTCCATGCATCTACATTACCAGAACGCCTTCAAATGAGACATTGTTCCTTTTTTTGGAGGAACTTTTTAGCTTTTGGTTCCTTATTTTCTATTAGTATTGTAAAAATGACACAGATTACATTACGTGCTACCTCTGCAGGAGATAATCATCGTCAACATTTTGTCTGACAATGTTGATATAAGGTCCTATTGCTTGAATATAAATGAATTTTAAGTTGTAACCAGGGAACTTTTCAAATTTAACATGTAGGGGCCCTTTAAACACAAGTGTTTTAAACAAAAAACAGAATTCTCATTATATTACCAAAGTGTACACTTAAAACAAATTAGGATCTTTTTGCAACTGCATGATCCATATTTTATTTTTTCTCTCTACAAAAATAGTAGGACCAAACTATGAATTGTGAATGATTTGTATATTTATTATTTAAATTAGCTATCCATTTTTCTTTGATCTAAAACTTCACAATACTTGTGTCTAAATTCATCTTGATAAAAATACAGTGGTAATTATAGGTAATGTGATGTGTCTGGATTCAGACTCACTGGCATGTAATATTGAAATATATCAGAATATATTTACCTTTTCCATGTAAAATTAACATTTTTACAAGAATATTTATTTGTCTATGTTAAAACTGGGCCTATGCACTTTAGAAAAAAAGTATCTAAGTATGACTGAATGTCGTTGGTGTTTCTCTCTGCCCCGGGATTGACTGCACACCCTTGACCCCGATGAGGGTAAGCAAAGTACAAAATGGACGCCTGGATAGTCAGAAATATGTTAATTCTATACAACGTTTTTAGTACTTGTGGAATATTGCCCATAGGCTGTGGACTCTAGAGCCCAAGTGTGTCCCCCTGTACTGCAAATGCAATAAATCTCATTACTGTTAAGCAATACATAATGAGCAATCTAAGATCTGGGCAGTGGAAAGAAAATGACTTAAAGACTGAGGGAAAAGCTTCTACCTCTAGAATGAATTTGGAATGGCTTTTTTTCTTTCAAGTAGTAATGTGATACAGTTTTTGTTTTTACAAAATTTTTACAAAAATCGGTGTTATGGCTGATTAAAAATGATGCATAATTGATAAACAAATACCGTGGGTTTCTCATTTTAAAATACTGCATTTGTCACAGTTTATTTCAAGATGAGTGGTCTCTCATTTGAGCAAATGCACAATGAAGCTGATTTACATAACACAAGAGCAACGAACACAAACGTAACATAGCACAAGCGCCTAAGGACGGTTTTCTTATTTCAAAGAATAAAGCACTACGTGTCAAGGCAGGAGCAACTGGCATCAAGACATTCAACTTTTAACTAAGGACTCAGAGATCAACGAGAATATTTTGAGTCAAATAGAAAGGTCGTTCATTGAGAGAGAGAGAGAGAGAGAGAGAGGCAGAAGAGAGAGAGAGAGAGAAAGAGAGAGAGAGAGAGAGAGAGAGAGAGAGAGAGAGAGAGAGAGAGAGAGAGAGAGAGCGAGAGAGCGAGAGAGAGAAAGAGAGAGAGGACGTGCTGTGGGCACAACAGGAACAGGAAGTTGTAGTGTGTGCAGCTTGATACTGAGCTTCTTTGGGCACAGAGTTGGTTTCTGGTATTTGTGACTAAACGGCTCCAGAAACTGTCGGTATCAGTCTCGACAGTCGTGTCTCTTCCTTATGTGGAAGGCGGAACACCTCCCGGAAATAGAACACTCCACTTGCTTGTCCGCACCTCGAGGAATACTTTGGGGGATTCTCGGCCAGATTGATGGCCGTCACGTTCGCTGTATGGGGAACTTTGGTCGTCGTTCTTCAGGTGAGTTTTCTATCGTGCTTTTTGTTTGTTTGTTTTTGAACATGGCAAAATGTTATTTCCTGTCTGATTAAAAGGTTTTTATTTTTTTTACATGTTAGTACTAGACTTTAGGCAGTGTATTAAGGTTGTCGCAAATTGGTGTATTCATTTCATCTCGAGAGCCAGTCTGCTCATTCGTAAGCCTCCCCGGGGTGTTTTTTGTTGAGTTATTTTATTTTTATTGCCTCTGCTGCCCCAACAACAGGGATGAACATTTTTCTCGGATTCACGGAATTCCGAATTTTTTAAGATGAAAATGTCATGGACCTTTCCGAGTTGTCAATCACTCTTACAATAATATCCAATCAGATAGCCGCATTGGTTTAACCCCTGGTAACCCTAACCTAACCTAACTTGATTCATTTTCCAAAGCCTAAAACACAGTTGAAGTGTCCACGATTGATAAAGGCTCGCGGAAGAGTGCGCGTACAACTAAATGTGGACAATATCAACAAACAAAAGGCTGTATGTTCGAAGATAGAGTGAGTATCTTCGTCGAGTTTGGTTTCATTATTATCAGTGCTTTATACATTGCAGGAGAACAACTTTCACTTTGTTATTGTATCACTGACCGAACACGGGGTAAAAAAATGTTTCAGATGGGCATGGCTTGAAAAAACGTGTAACCGTGCAAATAAGAACAAAAACAGTATCAACATGGCTAACAAAACACATACAAAAGTGGACGTTCCTAGCCAAGTGCTGTGCACTTATCCAGGAGCATATCCAAACCTTAACACACAGGTAAGTTGGATGTAAATTTAAATATATAATTGACAACCGTTAATACAATTAGGCATATCTGTAGCACTGGCCCTGTAGATCACGCATTTTATCACTCACTTTTCTATTTCATAATCTCTCTCTCTCTCTCTCATATATATATATATATATATATATATATATATATATATATATATATATATATAATATATATATATATATATATATATATATATATATATATATATATGTCTTATGTTATTAGGCAAAATTATTTTGGTTGTTTGGACTCATATTTTAAGTTTTCAAAATATTATTGTTGCCCTGTATTTACACTGTTAGATATAATCAGAGGTCACAATTTAACTGTGTTTTATAAAAATCTTTCGTGCCCAAAGGGGGGTGCACGCCCCCCTTGATCCCTCCCCAAGGCAGACATTTTCAGTGTTTTTCCAAATTTGTCATTGGACAAGTTATACCATTCTGCAGCTCAGCTAGATGTGAGTTCCTTTTGAGTGTACAGTATTTAATGCTGAACCAAATGAATGCAGGGCAACACAAGGAAAGATTAGCACATCACCCGTATGTACATTTGGGTCTCGCCCTAGTTGCTCATTTTTTTTCCTTGTCGCTCGACCTGGTCACGCTTTAAGCCATGTCACCATATGTTGTTTTCACGTAGCGTCACCCATTGTGCTTCCTCAGGCAAATAGCTAATGGCAGCCATTTTTTTCCCCTGAGCTCATTACTTGTACATTGAGTAGAAGAACTTTTAATAAGATGTCTATTTGCGGTGACGTGGGTTGCTCAAACAGACCTGGAGTGAACAAAGTTGTTAGTTTTTACAAAATGCCTAAAATTATCAGTAATCAAGGTGTTGAATGGAGAATTATCAGTGAACAGAGACAAAGGTTATGGAATAAGGCGATCTATTATAAAGACATCATGACAGAGGTGCAGTGGGATCGGACACTTGTCTGCTCAAGACACTTCGTAAATGGTTAGTTCAGTCTTACTTTCTATAGTTGGGTTTTTGTAGCTAATGAAAACTGGGGTCTTGATGGTATTTTATAAGCTATTTGCCTGAAGCAGCACAACAGTGACGTCATGTGAAAACAACCCATATTTAGGGAGGTCATGGTTAAGTTTAGCTGTGTTAAAATCTCCTAGAATAAAGAGTGGCGAATCTGGGTGTTTTTTTTCCCTATATCGTTTATCTGCTCGGCGAGCTTTATCAGCGCGGCGGTCATGCTAGCTCGATTAGCTTGTGGCAGAATGTAGACAACGACTATGTTAAAAGATGTGAACTCACATGGTGAATAAAACGGCTTACACTGACTCTAAAAGTGGGCTGCAGTGTGTGCTGAGCTCTGTAACGTCTGTGCACCATTCCTCGTTGATATAAAAGCATATTCCACCGCCTTTCATTTCCATGTTAGCATACAGTTAAGTGCCCGTATATATTTTTTAATATCGAGGCAAATTCCATTTATTCAATTTAAAAAAAAAGTAAAACCTCCAAGTGACAAGCAAAGTGAAATGTTTCTCATTTGTTTAAAATTTGATGACAATGGCAAAAAGACAAAAGAATAAATAATTCCAGTATTTCACAAAATTCTCAAATCTTTCAAGTGACTAACAAAAAAGGATCTTAACTGTAATGTCCCTCTGAAAAGACGATCAATTAAGCTTGTTAACTCGGCGACATGATCAGCACGATGGAGGTTGAAGCCGGGGAGCGTGGTAGCAGCGTCGGGCACTTGTCCACAAAGCCAAGTCTCCACGAAGCACCGAGTTGCAGAACGTCCAAAGTCATTGCAGGTTTTAATCAGAAGCTTAAGGTCATCCATTTTATTGGCATAGGTTCGCAAGATGGATCATCGGAAGCGTTGGACTGTTGTGCTGTTGGTTGTCACACCAGACGACACAGTTCTTCAAAGAGATCGTTCAATGGAGTACCAGCTAAAAAGACCAGAAAAGGTCGATAGGTTGCCGGTTAAACAAAGCTGCTCGGGAGACGCTGAGCTGGAGCAGATTTTTCAAATTGCACGAGACCTGTTGTGCTGTCGTCACAATACACGAGACAGTTCTTCAAAGAAATCATTCTGTGGAATACTAGCTGAAAAGACCAGAAAAGATCGATGGATTTTGGCAATTAAACTGGAGGGATGGTACCCAACGAAATACACACGCCTGTGTAGCGATCATTTCATTTCAGGTAGGAATTATTCTTGTCAATCTCAAATAACCAAGAAATATTTATTACGGCATACTGACTCACTTGAGAACAATGCGTTTTAAAAAAAAGACAAACTGTCGCAGAGAGGTTTACGGAAGTTAACGTGTGGCCGCCCATATTTTTAGAGTCAAAACTGTCACATAAGGCCAACATTGTCTATCAATTATTAAAGTATCAAAACCCACACTTTAATTTTCATGGAAAGAAAAGGGTAATGTTCATCAGCTAGGCATAAATTCTGTGAAAACATAATCATCTTCAAGACCTGGGGGTGGAAATTCCGCTCAGATTCTCTGCACAGGACATGATGGTTTAACAACCCTCTTACTCTTGCCGAGAGGTCCCCAACACCAGCACACCAACTGTACACCACGTGGCAATTTCTTTGATATCCTCTTGTGAAGGTGTTTTTGCCATAATGCTATTGAAAGACATGCCAGGCTGTCTCCAATACAAATGGGCTTAGGCAGACTTGGTGAAAGCCTTCGTGGTTATTAATGCAAGCCAAGGCGGTTCCATCCAACTTCTGCGCCGTTTCTGTAATTTCCTTACAGCAGTGGCATTCCCTCTGGGAAGGCATTTTCACCTGTTAAAATAATTTCATTTGGTTTGTTTTAAGCACAAGGTTGTATTTCATTACTATCTTTTGCCTGCCAAGATAAGGCTGAAATAATGCCGGTGTGCCATAAAGCCATTTATTCATTCATTATTTTCTGACTGAAGAATGAAAACATAACATACTTGTGTGTGTGTGTGTGTGTGTTTCTTTCGGCTTGTCCCTTTCGGGGTCGCCACAGCGTGTCATCTCAGATGAACGCATAACATACTTGAATGTATGCAAAGCTACCTTAACAACAATTAAGAAATGGTTAATGTTAAATTTATAACTTGCCCCTTCTGTCCTTCTAATCCAGATACAAATACAAATTACATATTTCCAAGTATATGCTATTAGTTACAACTACTCATCGTTTAGTTTTAATAACGATAATCACTGGCTAAATGTAAGTGTACTGTACTGTCCAACACAGACCGTACTATAGATGTGATCTTTAAACGAAGAACGATACCGAAGGTTTCGATTTTTGTTTTACACCGACTCAGTCGTGAGTACAACAATAACAACAAACGACTCACTGTTGTGTGCAAGCAGCATCAGACGTTTAAACGTGTTTGAATTAGATGATTTCGTCAACAAGGTGTACGTATATTTCTTGAGGCACATGCCTGTCTATGTTTTCGGTGCGAAGTTCTACGTCAACTTGGTCAGGTCTTTCCGAATCCTGTATTTGTGTTGCCTTCGTCAACTCCGGTTTGAATATACGTATACGATTGAATTACACCTGTTTTTCGAACACTGTAAGCATTACAAAATTCCTCCTCTTCAGTTACCATCTCTTCCACAGCGCATTCCATAAAAACTTCTTCATCACTATTGTCTATCTCCTTGAGGTCCCACTTGCAGGCTGTATAATTGTCGTTGTAGGAAGCCATTGTCTTTACTGGGGGTTTTCAACACGTGACGTCACACGGAAGCAGCTTCAACAGAGCCTCGGTTTGATACAGACATCAGATGCATTCGGGTTCCAACGAAAATGTGTACTTTCGCCCTAATTTATTTCATTTCTGTTGTGTTGAGAATTTTAAAAATATTTTCAAATGTAATTTTTAGCTACAATTATATGATAGACAAATAAAATACATTTCCTCTGTACTTTAAATATGGATCCTCTATGGTAAGTGTCTCTAATTTTCCACATACCTGTGTTTATTATCACCTTCTGAGTGTTTAACAGTGTTGGACAGAACTCTGGATGTTGTGCTATTAGACATATTATCATTTCGTCTCAACGTAATTATTTTGTTTGATTGGCAATATGGCGATGTCACGTGATTTTATGACTAGGTGCATGAGCTCTATACGCACTATTATCTCACAGTTTTAACCTTTCAAATTGACTTCTTCTTTTTTTATGGCTTGTCCCGTTAGGGGTCACCACGGTGTGTCATCTTTTTCCATCTAAGCTTATCTCGTGCATCCTCCTCTGTTAACACCCACTGTCCTCATGTCCTCCTTCACGACATCCATCAACCTTTTCTTTGGTCTTCCTATCACTCTTTTGCCTGGTTCCACCGTCCCCATTCTGTGTCAAACAAATGTATACACCCGGAAGTGAAGGGACTTTAGGTACTTGTTATACTCGCTTTATAACAGTATCACTATTGGAGAAAGGCTTTGTTTAGTTCACATTTCAATTTCTTCTCAATTATGTGCGGTGGGTTTTTTGCGTTACATATGAATTGATATTTTCACCCAATGTTACAGTCAGCAACTTGAAGGTCTGAAGGTGCAGTGAGCTTCTTCACAAATTATGTTAAATGTGTGTGTGGATCATTAATTCCAATTATGTTTTCAACCACCATCAAATTTAAAAAGAAGATAACTAAAACTTTCAGTGCATTCTTTCTTATATGCTCACGACCAGAATTCATAAGTGTTTCCTCTTTTTAGGCTTTGGTTGTAATTTCTGCTGAGGACCAATCATGTGTTCCTGGGTTTCAGTCAGACATGAAGGTTTTCTCTCTGAGCAGAAAGCACCTCTGGAGAGGCAGAGTCCTTGGCAAAGGTAAACTCAATCACAGTATGGAAACATGGGTTTTAATTTCAGTATGTTTAGGTGTTTGGATGTGTGTGTGTGGATATTTGAATAATTTTTGTCATTTAATTCTGTGATCTTCTTCTTCTTCTTTTCCTTTCGGCTTGTCCCGTTAGGGGTCGCCACAGCATGTCATCTTTTGCCATCTTAGCCTATCTCCTGCATCTTCCTCTCTAACCTCAACTGCCCTCATGTCTTCCCTCACCACATCCATAAACCTTTTCTTTGGTCTTCCTCTCGCTTTTTTGCCTGGGAGCTCCATCCTCAGCATCCTTCTACCAATATACTCACTCTCTCGCCTCTGAACATGTCCAAACCATCGAAGTCTGCTCTCTCGAATCTTGTCTCCAAAACATCCAGCTTTGGCTGTCCCTCTAATGAGCTCATTTCTAATCCTATCCAACCTGTTCACTCCGAGCGAGAACCTCAACATCTTCATTTCTGCCACCTCCAGTTCAGCTTCCTGTTGTTTCTTCAGTGCCACCGTCTCTAATCCGTACATCATGGCCGGCCTCACCACTGTTTTGTAAACTTTGCCCTTCATCCTAGCAGACACTCTTCTGTCACATAACACACCAGACACCTTTCGCCACCTGTTCCAACCTGCTTGGACCCGTTTCTTCACTTCCTGACCACACTCTCCATTGCTCTGTATTGTTGACCCCAAGTATTTGAAGTCGTCCACCCTCGCTATCTCTTCTCCCTGTAGCCTCACTCTTCCCCCTCTACTTTTCTCATTCACGCACATATATTCTGTTTTACTTCGGCTAATCTTCATTCCTCTCCTTTCCAGTGCATGTCTCCATCTTTCCAATTGTTCCTCTGCATGCTCCCTGCTTTCACTGCATATGACAATATCATCTGCGAACATCATGGTCCAAGGGGATTCCAGTCTAACCTCATCTGTCAGCCTATCCATTACCACTGCAAACAGGAAGGGGCTCAGAGCTGATCCCTGATGCAGTCCCACCTCCACCTTAAATTCCTCTGTCACACCTAAGGCACACCTCACCATTGTTCTGCTGCCATCATACATGTCCTGTACTATTTTAACATACTTCTCTGCCACACCAGACTTACGCATGCAGTACCACAGTTCCTCTCTTGGTACTCTGTCATAGGCTTTCTCTAGATCCACAAAGACACAATGTAGCTCCTGCTGACCTTCTCTGTACTTTTCCACGAGCATCCTCAAGGCAAATAATGCATCTGTGGTACTCTTTCTAGGCATGAAACCATACTGTTGCTCGCAGATACTTCTGTCCTGAGTCTAGCCTCCACTACTCTTTCCCATAACTTCATTGTGTGGCTCATCAACTTTATTCCTCTATAGTTCCCACAGCTCTGAACATCCCCTTTGTTCTTAAAAACATTTAATTCTGTGATAATTAGTGAAAAAACATCTGTGTATCTAGAACCAGCCATTCAACCAAATAAAAGTCCAAAGATGAAGCTTGTACAAAGTGGCTTTCTGGTTCAAAATGTTTCTGGATCCATGCTTATCATTGGTGATACTTAGGGGCCAAGCAAGCTCAAGTATCAACATGCTGTGCTTCATCTAATTGTCTTTCCTGCACTCACTAAAGTCCTCAAGCCTGTTTTGCAAAGCCTTTCTTTTCAAAGCATGTCAACAACTGCTAGAATAGGAACTCTTTTTACTTAACAGCACAGCCTGGATAATATCTTAAATGTTGCAAAGATAACGGGCAAGGGCAAGTTGTCCATACGATTTTTTTCTTGACATTCATTATCTCATTACTCAAGTGACCTCAAAGTTCAATTGTAAACTGTATGCTGTTTAGAGAAGTTAGAAAAAAGTTATTTTATTTTTTTTCCCAATCATTTCACAGCTCCTTCGCAGTCAGTAATACTCCTCTGTAGTAACTTCAAGAAGAAAAATCAAAATGGTCGTACAATAAATTTGTTTTTCCTGAGCTTTTGACTTCTGAATGTTGGAGTCCTTTTTTCCAGAAACTGTTGCTTGAATTGAACAGTGTTTGACTTTAGGGCGGTATAAACTGGAAACTGGATTACCTGGGGCAAAGCCACGCAGGCACAGGGGGTATGTACAAACTCCACACAAGTGATGTTAGATTTGAACTTGGTCCTCAGAACTGTGAGGCCTAATTCATCCGTCTTGGTTTGTCAGAAATTTCATAATTTAGGAATTATGCAAAGAACATTACTGCAGTTATTGGTGTATATTATTTAACAGGATAAAAATAATTCTGTGTTCAGTGGCAGAACATAATCAGATCTAGTTTGGGCTAGGGATTCTCATAATTCATGGTGATGGGCAAATTTCAATTATGATAAGTTGTCTTTACCAATAGTTTCTTGAATGTTTGTCTTACCTGTCAAATTTATGGATTATTAGTTATTTAGGTGACAAAAGACTTGTGTTATGAAAACACATTTGGGCCATTACAAGTGGCCAAAATTTCGTCCAGTCACTAATTGGCCTGTCTGATCCAGTTGAAGTAGACTATCCACTATGGATCAAAAACATTGGCTCTCTTTTTAGGGAGGTTAGGAATAAGTGGTTCATCTGTACTTATTAACAAAGGCTGTATTAGTATAACGTTACTCTTTCACAACTGAATACCCTCACAGTGAAAAATACTTTTTACTTTTTTCCCCAAGAAATCAATGTACTTATGTACAAAAGAAAATAAAATCCACAAAATTATTCTTTGCCATGGGCTCCTACTTGTGTTTTCCTAGTTTTAGGAAACTGAACTACTGTGGTACAATGCTGCCCTGTTGGCAAGTTTTATAAGACCTATATTATAACAAATGACA
Source organism: Syngnathoides biaculeatus (assembly GCF_019802595.1). Lineage (NCBI taxonomy): Eukaryota > Metazoa > Chordata > Actinopteri > Syngnathiformes > Syngnathidae > Syngnathoides > Syngnathoides biaculeatus. The sequence goes on from NC_084660.1 coordinate 852,482, forward strand.
TCCAACTAGTGTAATGCTGGTCAAATGATGAGGTTTTTTTTAATGGCAGAGTGTTAAGAGCTGGAAACGACTTGAAATCAGGTGGAAGGGTTCACCTCAACATCTTTGCAGTATACGCAGGAGGAATCTCGGCCTCTGCACCATCATTCAGATGTATCGAAGCATGGAGTCATACATGTCAAGTTTCCAAATTTGCTCAACATTTTCAAGTGGTTCGCTATGAAGGGTTGTTTTTTGTAGCATATGATTGTCTCAATAATCACCTAATTTTGCTGCAATATGTCAAAAGTGGTAAAATACTACATAGTCGATATAACATTGTTCTTATAATCACTATGATTCTGATCAGCCAATTGTTTTTTTTTTTATACCAATGTATTAGCTTGAGTGCATTTGAAAGAGGATACCAGTAGGTAGGTTAAGTGTTAAATAGAATTATTATTTTTTTTTTGTGGGGGGCGGGGGAAATTGGGTTGCATTGCTGGAACCAGTTCAGGGTGTACCTCGTTGCCTACCCGTTGGCAGCTGGGATAGGCTCCAGCACTCCCGTGACACTTGGGAGGATAAGCGGCTAAGATAATGGATGGATGGATGGATAGATGGATGCTGCAATTGCAGTTTTGTTTATGAATAAAAAAAAAAAGACCAGTGTTTTACAGTATGTGGTCTACTCATTGTTTTTCTCTTACATGGGACTTCACAGACTGCTCTGATCGCACGAGGTTTCATTTTAGAGGTGAAGATACATGTTTTGTGATACAAACTGATGGTGTCTTGAAGGTGAGATTTTTATTCGCTTTTTATTCAATGTTAGTGTTTTGTGTCATGATGCAAGTGTTTGAGTCCTCAGACAAGTGATCCACTTCGATGACGCTGTTTTTTTCAACTGGTCACTGGTTAAAAAAAACTTTGTAATTTACATCATTCAGGAATAATTCTTTGAACTTTCCTATTTTATAGTGAAATTGATTTATAATACAAATTTATATTTATTACAAATTAGTATGATAAAATCTGCTGGAAGTTTCAAATACAGTAGAGCATTAGTTCTCTTCCACAATCCGTTCTAGAAAACCGTTTGAAAACCGCATCAACCGCCACGCTAGTTATGTTATTTCTGTTTTTTTTGGGGGGTTCATTCAAATTGACAATAACAAAGTGTGTTGTGGGTGGGTCACCTGTTCACGCCGCACGCTTTGTTATTTCTGTTTACTTGGGTGGGGGGGGGGTGTTTGAATTGACAATAACAAAGCGCATTGTGGATGGGTCAGCTCGTCGAGCCGTGCACATTCTGTTATTTCTGTTTTTTTTTCGGCGGGGTGGGAATTCACAACAAAGCACGTCATGGGTCAGCTGGTCTGGCTGCGCGTTCAGTTATCACCGCGTTTTGTTGGGGGCGTTTGAGGACAGATTTTCGTTCGAAAATAGAAGCAAAAAAAAATTGAAATTATCATTTGAAAACCAATTTGTTCGAGAACGGGGACGTTTGAGAACCGATGCCATACTGTATATCTGTAAGCATCTCTGGAATGGCCCAAGTAAGATACATTTGGACCGTCTTACCATGGTCTTTTGGAGATCACGAATCACACCGCGCTCTTTTTCTGTTCCCTAGTTTTTTGCTTTACCTAAATCACTGCAATACAAACAGTATGAGTTTTTGCTACATCCACTTTTCATACTGCAAAAATAAGAGCCGGAGTAGTCCAAAAGGGTTGTTCGCTAAAAAGTATTTGTTCATTCAAAAAAGTTTTGGTGGTTCTATTCATTTAAAAAAGTTAAATTTTAGTTAAGGTTAAAAAAAGTTTTATTGTGTGGCCCAGTTGTCCACATTTCTGAGACTAGTTGTGATACGCACTTTTGAGGACCAGTTGAATGTGCGAGACTCATTCGAAATTTGGGACCAGACCAAAGAACAGCAAATTGAGAGGTATTATGACCATTTGGAAATTTATAAAGTAAACAACGTGCTAGCCTTTGATATATATTTCTTCCTTTCCCCCCTACTCATTCAGGTAAACAGACGGGTTTCTCTTCATAAAGGACACCATGAATTTTTGGTTCATGCCTGGGACTCTCAAGGAAACAAGATGACCATTCCGGTCAGGGTAGTGCGTAGTGGCAACCAACACCAAAATCCCGAGCTTCATCCAGAGGTAGGATAAGGGTGTATCCCCAGAAGAATTTTGCCAGGGTCGGACTATTGATGTAACCAGGACCTATGCAGAACTAATCATCGTTTTTTGTCATAGTTATTCGTGATGGAATTGCGTACCTGCGGCCTTTTGTGGCCAGATTACAACATTTTTTTTATACATACTTCATTATTTCCACCACTTTCAAGTATTTCTTTCCCACATGAATTTGAGCTACATTTTTGCTGTCTTGCGTACAGGACTTCTAGTTTAAAATTTAAAATATTTAAATCTAACTGTTTTTGATTTGATATCATTTTGTCTGAAAAGTAACGGCATGTTAGTGCAGCTGGAAAGCCTTGGCGTCACAGTTCTGAGGACCTGGGTTCAATCCCTGCCCTCCCTGTGTGGAGTTTGCGGGTTCTCCTCTTGCCTGCATGAGTTTTCACCAGGCACTACGGTTTCCTCCTACATCCCAACAACATGCAACATTAATTGGACAGTCTAAATTGCCCCTAGGTATGTACTCTGCGATTGGCTGGCAACCAGTTAAGGGTGTACCCTCCCTCCAGCCCGTTGAAGGCTCGGATAGGCTCCAGCACTCCCACGGCCCTTGTGAGGATAAGCAGCTAAGAAAATAGATGAAATAATACTTGGTCTGCTTTCATTTAAATTTACTGTAGTAATATTGATAAAACCAATAGATGTTTAAGTGTGTGTTGGTGTTGAAACTGTAATACTGACAGCTATTGTGTTAGTGTTAACTGCTTGCTATTCTTGTAGAATACAGGTGATTCTTATGTGCCTGTTCCGCGCTTCCCAAAATCTAATGGAGGATTAAGGAGGAGAAAGAAAGACTCGGTTATTTTTTATACTAATGTTGCTGAGAATTATAAAGGTCCTTACCCACTCAAAGTCTCTCAAGTATGAAAATCCCGTTTGGGCATTTGATTGTGTGAAAAGATTTACTGTGAGCTTCTTGGATGGATGGATGGATGGAAAAATAATAAATGGGATGTAGGAATCTTTTTTTTTAACTCTCAACCTTACTTCTCCAATCTTGTGTATAGATTAGGTCAAAGTCAAAGAAGATCTTTTATTGTATTACTGGTCCAGGAGCAGAGCAGCCTCCCATTGGACTTTTAACTATTGACACAGACACTGGTAATCTTTATCTCACACAAACTCTGGACAGGGACAAGCAGCCCAAGTACTTGGTAAGATCCTCATCCTCTCTTAGCCAAATGCATGCCTGCGATTAAGTTTGCGTTGTTGTTCACTGTTACTATTCATCTAATCCAACCATTTTGTGTCTGTGTAGTTTCAAGCGTACGTTGTGGAAGATGGTGCTGGAAATACTGAGAAGCCTATGAAAATTATTGTCAATGTAATTGACCAGAATGACAACAAACCACTTTTTGCAAAGGATACCTTTTTGGGAGAAGTGGCTGAGGCATCCCTCAATGGTATCGTTAAATGGATTTCCTTTAAAAAGTTTATTTAGGCTGAAGATCACATTTGTAATTTTTTGTCTCGCTTTCATCTTTCCAAGTACAGTGGTACCGTGATGTGTTTATTTTCATGACATGGTAATAACTTAAAGCACTGTTATGTTAAATCAACTTTATATGAAACAAAGAGCTGTACCGTATTGTAATGCATACAGAATTGAGAAATTTGGCAAAAATTGGCAAAAAAAAAACCCCACAACAAACGAGAAAAAAAACAAATAGTTGTACTATGCTCTCGATGGACAACCGAAGCTCCCGGAAGACTGGACGACGACAGCCAAGGTGATCAGAGAGACAGGCAGGAGAGTACTTGGTGTGTCATCTGGTAGGAAAGGGGAGAAGGAGACTTGGTGGTGGAACCCCAAAATACAGGGAGTCATACAAGGAAAGAGATTAGCGAAGAAGTGGGATACTGAGAGGACTGAGGAGAGGCGAAAGGAGTACATCGAGATGCGACGTAGGGCAAAGGTAGAGGTGGCAAAGGCTAAACAAGAGGCATATGAAGACATGTACACCAGGTTGGACACGAAAGAAGGAGAAAAGGATCTCTACAGGTTGGCCAGACAGAGGGATAGAGATGGGAAGGATGTGCAGCAGGTAAGGGTGATTAAGGATAGAGATGGAAATGTGTTGACTGGTGCCGGTAGTGTACTAAATAGATGGAAAGAATACTTTGAGAAGTTGATGAATGAAGAAAATGAGAGAGAAGGAAGAGTTGAAGAGGCAAGAGTGAAGGACCAGGAAGTGGCAATGATTACTAAGGGGGAAGTCAGAAAGGCACTACAAAGGATGAAAAATGGGAAGGCAGTTGGTCCTGATGACATACCGGTAGAGGTATGGAAGCAATTTGGAGAGATGGCTGTGGAGTTTTTGACCAACTTATTCAACAGAATACTAGCGGGCGAAAAGATGCCTGAAGAATGGAGGAAAAGTGTTCTAGTTCCCATTTTTAAGAACAAAGGGGATGTTCAGAGCTGTGGGAACTATAGAGGAATAAAGTTGATGAGCCACACAATGAAGTTATGGGAAGAGTAGTGAGTAGACTCAGGCTAGACAGTACACAGAAGTATGCGAGCAACAGTATGGTTTCATGCCTAGAAAGAGTACCACAGATGCATTATTTGCCTTGAGGATGCTAGTGGAAAAGTACAGAGAAGGTCAGAAGGAGCTACATTGTGTCTTTGTGGATCTAGAGAAAGCCTATGACAGAGTACCAAGAGAGGAACTGTGGTACTGCATGCGTAAGTCTGGTGTGGCAGAGAAGTATGTTAAAATAGTACAGGACATTTATGATGGCATCAGAACAATGGTGAGGTGTGCCTTAGGTGTGACAGAGGAATTTAAGGTGGAGGTGGGACTGCATCAGGGATCAGCTCTGAGCCCCTTCCTGTTTGCAGTGGTAATGGATAGGCTGACAGATGAGGTTAGACTGGAATCCCCTTGGACCATGATGTTCGCAGATGATATTGTCATATGCAGTGAAAGCAGGGAGCATGCAGAGGAACAATTGGAAAGAAGGAGACATGCACTGGAAAGGAGAGGAATGAAGATTAGCCGAAGTAAAACAGAATATATGTGCGTGAATGAGAAAAGTGGAGGGGGAAGAAGAGTGAGGCTACAGGGAGAAGAGATAGCGAGGGTGGATGACTTCAAATACTTGGGGTCATCAATACAGAGCAATGGAGAGTGTGGTCAGGAAGTGAAGAAACGGGTCCAAGCAGGCTGGAACAGCTGGCGAAAGGTGTCTGGTGTGTTATGTGACAGGATGAAGGGCAAAGTTTACAAAACAGTGGTGAGGCCGGCCATGATGTACGGATTAGAGACGGTGGCACTGAAGAAACAACAGGAAGCAGAACTGGAGGTGGCAGAAATGAAGATGTTGAGGTTCTCGCTCGGAGTGAGCAGGTTGGATAGGATTAGAAATGAGCTCATTCGAGGGACAGCCAAAGCTGGATGTTTTGGAGACAAGATTCGAGAGAGCAGACTTCGATGGTTTGGACATGTTCAGAGGCAAGAGAGTGAGTATATTGGTAGAAGGATGCTGAGGATGGCGCTCCCAGGCAAAAGAGCGAGAGGAAGACCAAAGAGAAGGTTTATGGATGTGGTGAGGGAAGACATGAGGGCAGTTGGGGTTAGAGAGGAAGATGCAGGAGATAGGCTAAGATGGCAAAAGATGACACGCTGTGGCGACCCCTAACGGGACAAGCCGAAAGGAAAAGAAGAAGTTGTACTGTGTAATTTAGTTCTGTACTGTATATTAAAAAATAACTTAGTCTTGTCTAAAATTGTTTAGTTTTAATTGCAATTTTTTTTATTCATCATCATGCAGATATGTAGCTGGAACCTAAGTTTAATGTATCTGCTCCATGAAATGACGTTCATAATGCTGTCCAGATTTCAAAGTACTTTGCTACCTGTGGTGCAGTCGCTTAAGCACCCTCATAGCAAACTCTAAATTCGGGCACTCATACAGTACATCAAAGTACTTCTGTACTGTATAAAAGCATTGTAGATAGAACTGTTTCAGCATTCTCTTGCTCCTTTGCATTTTGTGAATTTTGACTTCAGATCTGATTTCTGACACCATCAAATTTGGTGTTCTTGACTCTCTTCCAGTTCAGGTGTTGATCTGTTGATCAACATCATCCGCAGATGTGATAGCTCCATAGGCAAACTGCAGTGGTTACAGCTGGGGACCTGTAACCCTCTTGAGTTGGTCCAGCACCCGGGATTCAAATGATTTCATGACTACAAAATGTCAAAGCAACAGGTCTACAGTCATTAAGACCTGAGACTTGTGCTTTTTTTGGGACTGGTATGATGGTGTAGCGTTTGAAGCCGGTCGGTACTTCGCACAGTTCTAGAGACCTATTGAAGATCTTTGTGAAGACGGGAGCAATTTGATCTACACTGACTTTGAGGCAGGATGGGGACACAAGGTCTGGGCCTGGCGCTTTGTTGATGTTTTGTTGTTGGAAGATCTGAAGGTGGATGGATGTTATGAAGACATGAGGGCAGTTAGTGTTAAACAGGAAGATGCAGGACACAATATAGCTGCACATGGAAAAAGATCATGCACTGTGGTGACCCTGTACGAGATAAGCCCAAAGGAAAAGAAGAAGCTATGCAGTTGTCCTGATAAAGTCCTCAAAAGACATTCTCTGACGCTGATGCTCGCATTTTGTCCTTGCAGATAGAACATGGGTCATTGCCACCACTGTGCTGGTTCTGTGCCTAGTGATTGTGGCGTTACTTTCGAGATGTCTCTCGCAACACAAAAGTAAGCTTTTCCCTTCATTTCAATCAATTCACCAATTATTCCTTTAATTAGCACTTTTCATACATACATTTATACATACACACACGCACACACCTACACAGACTCATAAATACACACAATGTTCCTTTCAGCTTGTCCCATGTCATCTTTCTCCACGTGCGCCTATCTTGACCCTTGCATCTTCCTCTCTAACCCCAACTGCCCTCATGTCTTCCCTCACAACATTCATCAACCTTCTTTTTGGCCTTCCTCTGACTCTTTTGCCTGGCATCTCCATCCTGAGCACCCTTCTATCATTATACTCATTCATTCACTCACTCAGCTCTGTACATGCCCAAACCAATGAAGTCTACTCTCTCGAATCTTGTCTCCAAAACATCCAGCTTTGGCTGTCCCTCGAATGAGCTCATTTCTAATCCTATTCCAACCTGCTCACTCTGAGCGAGAACCTCAACATTTTAATTTCCACCACCTCCAGTTCTGCTTCCTGTTGTCTCTTCAGTGCCACCGTTTCTAATCCGTACATCATGGTTGGCCTCACTACTGGTTTAGAAACTTTGCTCTTCATTGTAGCAGAGACTCTTCTGTCACATAACACAAAAGACACCTTCTGCCAGCTTTTCCAACACGCTTGGACCTGTTTCTTTACTTCTTTACCACACTCAGTATTGCTCTGGATTGTTGACCCTAAGTATCTGACCTTTAACATAGACTAGGTAGTAGGTGAATTGTGTATCTTATCTGCTGACTATGTTTATTTGATTGTTTTTTTTTTTTTTTTTTTACTATCTGGATCCCGAAAGGGGGCACAATCCTGTGCAACCTCTAGGCCGGTCCCAACCCCAGATAAATACAGAGGGTTGCATCAGGAAGGGCATCCAGCGTAAAACTCTGCCAAACATATATAAGCCTTCATCAAATGAATTCCATAACGGATAGGTCGTGGCACGGACTAACTACGTCCGAACCCCGGCACTGTTAATCTGCTAGATGTAGGTAGAAATTCAGATAATGTAGGTCGAAGACAAAAAAGAGGAGGAAAGCAGCTTAGTCGGTAGAAGAAGAGGAATGCACAGACCCTACAACTTTGTGTAGGGACTTTGAATGTTGAGACTATGAAAGGAAAAGCTAGTTAGTTGACATGATGATTAAGATAAAGGTTGATATATTATGCTAGAAGTTAAGGAGAAGGGTTTAAATCAGTGGTGTCAAACTCATTTCACATAGTGGGCCACATACGGCCTCGGTAGATGTTAAGTGGGCTGGACCATTAAAATCATGCCATAATCTCCTATAAATAACCAAAATATAATGTCTTTCCTTTGTTTTGGTGTAAAGAAGCACAAGAACATTAGGAAAATGTTTAAATTTAATGAACATTCGTTTTACAAAACATTTTATGAAACTTGTCAGATTTCCTTAGACAAATGTGCAATTTACTTTTATTATTCACATAGAGGTATATGCATTAGAACTAATCCCACTGATTGTACAAAGGCAGGAAACTTTAGCAAGTAATTGTTAATGGAAAATATAGTAATGCACTAAGATTAAATGAGATTTATAAAGAAAGGAATTTTTAAACCATTTACACATGTGCCAATAAAATCTAAATTTGTCTATAATTCCCACATCTTACCTAACCACACCTTACAAACTAAGGAGAGTGCTATTAAATGTGCAAAGAAAGTATTCACATGTCCTGTAAACGTGTAAATTTCATACATGAAATACATACAGAAAATTCAGAGTTGCATGAACAGTAGAATTCCAACATTTTTGCTGACTAACATTAAACTGCACAATTTTGTTGTTGTGTCCATCATTGCCACCAACTCAAGAAACTCTTTAGTAACAGTCAATGTCTCATCAACTCCCCGAATAAATATAGCCAGTTATATCACGTCTGTGATGGCAGTGCTCTTGTCAATTGCAATGGAAAATGCAATAAATGACTTGACTCTGTCTAAATCTGCTGATATGTCCGAAATCCTCTCTGCTATAATATTCCTTGTCAGCCTAATATTGGCAAAAGCTTGTCGGTTCTCGGGACATACAAGTTCACCTGCCTTCATCATGCATCGTTTAACAAAGTCACCGTCAGAATATGGCATTGACGCTAATGCTATTTTGCTAGCAGTTGGTAGCTGGCTTTTACCACTGCTTCACTGACTTGTTGGCTCTGGATGAAAGTTGACTGCTGTTTCTTGTCTTATAATAAGTCTGGTGTGGCAGAAAAGTATGTTAAAATAGTACAGGACATGTATGAGTGGTAGAAGAACAACAGTGAGATGTACCATAGGTATGTCAGAAGAATTTAAGGTGGAGGTGGGACTGCATGGAGGATCTGCGCTGAGCCCCTTTCTGTTTGCGGTAGTAATGACAGATGAGGTTAGACTGGAATCTCCTTGGACCATGATGTTCGCAGATGATATTGTGATCTGAAAGCAGGGAGCAGGCGGAGGAACAATTAGAAATATGGAGGAATGCACTGGAAAAGAGAGGGATGAAGATTAGCTGAAGTAAAACAGAATACATGTGCATGAATGAGAGGGGCCGAGGGGCGAAGAGTGACACTCCAGGGAGAAGAGATATCGAGGGTGGACTATTTCAAATACTTGGGGTCAACAATACAGAGCAATGGTGAGTGTGGTAACGAAGTGAAGAAATGGGTCCAAGCGGGGTGGAACAGTTTGTTGAAGGTGTCTGGTGTGCTATGTGACGGAAGAGTCTTCTTTAAGATGAAGGGCAAAGTTTATAAAACAGTGGTGAGGCCGGCTATGATGTACGGATTGGAGACGGTGGCATGAAGAAACAACAGGAAACAGAACTGGAGGTAGCAGATATGAAGATGCTGAGGTTCTTGCTTGGAGTGACCAGGTTGGATAGGATTAGAAATGAGCTCATTAGAGGGACAGCCAAAGTTGGATGTTTTGGAGACAAGGTTCGAGAGAGCAGACTTCGATGGTTTGGACATGTTCAGAGGCGAGAGAGTGAGTATATTGGTAGTAGGGTGCTGAGGATGGAGCTGCCAGGCAAAAGAGCACAAGAGAGGAAGACCAAAGAAAAGGATGATGGATGTCGTGAGGGAGGACACGAGGACAGTGGCTGTTAGAGAGGAGGATGCACAAGATAGGCTTGGATGGAAAAAGATGACACGCTGTGGCGACCCCTAACGGGACAAGCCGAAAGGAAAAGAAGAAGAATACTGCTGTCATAATGTCAACTAAACAGTCAAATTTTACTGATGGATGAAAACGCTGTTATTTAAAAATTTCTGTTTGAGTGGTACCTGTGAGAACCACCCAAGGTCCCAGAAAAACAAATTGGATAACTACGTACAAAAAACTCAATTCAAGTTCATTAAAATGCCACAGTACATCCATAAATGTAAAATCACATCTTGTGACAATAACCAGGTCCTGACTCTTGCAAGCGCTTCAATATACCTGCAAATGGAACCAGGGCTCTCTCTCTCTCTCGCTCTCTCTTAAACTGACGAAAACAATTTTAATATAACTCAGACAACCCAAGGAAATACAAAATGCATTTTTCAAATGACATTTCAATTTATTATAACCCTATGCCACTTGACGAGCGTGACTGCGCTCACACGCCTTCGTGCTCGCACGTAAAATCACGTGTGTACAATTTATTACGAGTAGAAAAAAATAGATATTGAAAAACGTCGCTTATTTTGTGCTGTCTTGACATTAATGTAACGTTTTCAATTAAATACTTGAGACAACAAGTAATGAATAAATTGTTTTCATTGACATTTTCTTCCTAAAATTAGCTTTTCAAAACGCACGCTACCGGCAAACAGTGTTGTTTGTGGGACAATGCAGCTATCTGATTGGCTGTTATTGTACGAGTAGCTGACATGTCAGAAAGGTCCATTAGTTCCACCGTCAGCGTAGTTGGTTTTTGAGCACAGTTGAGTAGATGATGCATGTCGTGGGGGGCGACATCACACAATGGGCATTTATAGACGATGTTGTTGAATTGATGCTGATAGTTGTTGAGCTTGTGACACTAGCCCGAACGGAGTTGCGATAGCATCAATCTTACAGGCTGGGGGAGTTGTCTTTCGGATTCGACAACTGGAGGCGGGTAGGCGCCAAAAACGATGTTGGGTTTGTAGCCGGCGATCTGCGGCGGTTCGATGAATCGCCAAGAGACTTTAGTCCTTTGCATTGTTGGATGGGTGATGAATACACTGCTCGATCGATGGCTCAATATTCCAGATGGTTTGCGCAACGCTCTGGGGCACACTTCTTGCCTTGTCATCTCATGATTAGGATGTCTGACGAGGGAGCACCGAAGCTTGTATTGTTTATTGTGCTCGCATACCAGCAGCGGTTTCGACTGAGCATGTAGGTGATTGATGGAAGCCATTTTGTAGGAGCCCGTGGAGGTTTGAAGGGCAATAGTTTGAGCTGTCTGGAGGGAGTCCCAGTGAGTTGACTAAAGGTTGGGAGTCCACACGGGCGCCGCGTAGTTCAGGATCGATCTTATGATGGCCTTATATTTTGTGATGATGATCTCCTTGGACTGGCCCCACGTAGTGCCGGCTAGGCACTTCAGAACGTTGTTTCTTTTATTGAGTTTGGAGTGCATGATTTTCACATGTTCATGGAACGTTAGTGACGCCAAGGATTTTTGGATTACCGGTGGTAGGAATCCAATTGCCGTCGATTTCGATGTTCATCTTGTCGACTGTTCGGCGTTCCAGGTGGTGAACAGCTTCTTGAAGCCATGCTGGTGACTGGCAGATGTCAGTGACAATGGTTTTATCCAGAGCCTTAGAGCGAAAGTGGCACTTACGAGCTCTAGTGGAGACCTCTAAAACTTCAGTCCAACACATCCACATCCAGTCATCATGCTCCGGCTGTTTTTTTCACCGCTTTCAGGCACCAGGGCCTCAATCCGAATGGTTTTCCAGTGCAGTCTCCCACTAACGCCTTCCTGAGCGGTCAGCACCTGCTTCGGGCTTCATGTGGCGAAGCACAAGGTTGTCGTTAGGGTGGAGTCGTGATCCAACTCATTGACCTCCAAGGGTTCCGGATGGCGTCCTCAGATGCAGGCAGTGAGTATTAGCTTCTTTTCCTTTCACGCAATTTCCCCTTGTCACTGCCCTTAACACCCAAGTGCTTGGGCCAGTAGTACTTGAGCTTGACTTTGTCGTCCTGGGTGATGATTGTCATCTCCAGGCTGGAGAGGAGGCTGCAAGTCACGTGGAAGGCAATACGGCAGTTTTTGGCAGAGCACTGGATGCAGGCTCCCATCTTTTCTTTACACAGGCAGCAGTTGAGCACCCACCTTTTGCTGGGAATGTGCGACATGTTGATGATCGGCTCCATCTTTTCCAGGTTCCCATTGCTCACCTCTGGGATCCACAAGGCACAGCCGACATGGACCCACCTGGTTCCACTGCTGGTGGGCTTCATAGCATTGCTCTTCTTCTGGCACAACTGGCACTTTGGCAGGATACCCAAGACGCATATCCGACACAACCTTCTGCTCTTTAGCAGTTTTTGTATGCTGTTACATGCCTGGTGGATGCAGACATTGCAGTATTTGCAGAACATCATCTCGTTGTTGTCCTCCCCGTTAGGCAACTGCCACGTCACACATCACAACTTCATCGCATTCGATGCCCAGGCCCTACTGTGTCTCGGTAGTGTGTGTGATGTTGTTATGACAATGCCGCTCAAACTCCTCCAAGAAGCACTCCATGGCGAATTCATCCAGTGGCGGAAGGGCCAACCTTGCAAACTCCTCGTTGATGACCCGCGGCCAGGAGACGTTCCCCTCATTGAGGTCGTAATGACACATGCCTTCCGCCAAAGTCCTCATGTCCACGTAACTGAGGACCAGGGTGGTCGACCTGTGGATCAACTTCTTGACAAACATGACTTCCTTGCTTTTGACAAACATGACTTCCTTGCTTTTGTCGGTTAGCACCCAGCCCACAGGCTCCAGGGTGGACCACGGGCTAACGGGTACCTGGACACCCTTTTTCTCGCTTCTGCCTCCATGGATCAACCAGGACGTAGTAATCCTCCGCGTTGAGCTGGTACGAGACGTGCCCCTTTATGGTTGTTGATCTGTCATTGGTTGTGCACGTGGGGTCACGATCTTCACATACAAGTACCAGACGTTGGTGTCCATTGGAGAGTAAAAAGTGAAAAGGGAGCCACAGGCTTGCAGAGGGATGTTCCGCTATCTTTATCACTGTAGAAGTGGTCAGCAGACTTGATAGGGACTTTCCCAGTCAGATTAGGTCCAACACTTCCTCTTGATGAGTTTTCACAGGACCCAATCACCAATGGACACCAAGAGCACCTGTGAAGAAGATATAGTAGGAGGCAGATCATTTGCTTCTTAACCAGTTTTATTTAGCAGGATTTCTTTCATCTAATCAGCTGAAGTATTTTCTACTTCTGACTGCTGAACTGTCTGTTCTACCAAGGGCAGTCTAAATGTTCTACCAGATACTATTTCAAATGGGGACATTCCTTTATCTGTATTGGTTATTTTCATATAGAGTTTTACTAAATGTAAACATTCTCTTCAAGTCCTCCCTGTATGTTCCATAGTTTTCCTTTATTGAGACTTCACTATCCCACATTGCTTCATTCCACTCATCTTGCACAATGATTTTTTTATTTCTAGATTTTCAGCTACTTTACTGATTATTTCAGTAAAAAAATGTGGCCCTTTGTTGCCATACAATTTTTCTGGGATGCGAAGAGAAAGAATAATATATTTAAACAAGAACTTTGCCACAGTAATAGCATCAGCACTTGTACATGGAAAAATCTCCACCCATTCAGATAAGGGGGAGATCAATACTAAACAACATTTGTAATGCTGGATTTTGTTTAACTCAATAAAATTAATGTGTAAAAACTGGAAAGGTTGACTAGCTTTGGGAAACTGCCCTCTCTTAGGTCTGCAGTTCCCTTGAGTATTGTGTTTGCAGCAATTAAGACATCAACGAAAAATTTTTGAATAAGAATTTAATCCAAAGGTGTGAAAATGTTTGTGTGTAATAGCTACCATCCCTCCTATTGAGACATGACAAGGCCTATGACTCAAAAATGCCACTCTTTTAAACAGATTATTATTTTTTTTGTAATACAAGTTTTCCATTGATTATCTATATCAGTGGTCTCAAATGTAAATTCATCTCAGGGCTGCTGGAGGCACACTCTGGCTGAGGCTTGGATGCATAATAAAACTCTCCATAGCAAAATCACTTTCACCCAAGGAAAAATGTTTTTCTGCTTGATTCAAACATTGTCACTGTCACACCCCCAAAATCAATAACCCCACCGTGATTGGTAGGTTCACCAGCTCCACACACAACACCATAAAGTGCCATTCATATAAAACTTCAGGGCATCACCATCATTTAACTTTCAAAGTAAGTAAGGTGGGGGCCGCAAAATATCATCTTGGGGGCCAAGAATGGGCTTCGGACCACCAGTTTTAGACTGTCTTCTAATTCAGTTTTTTCTGTAAGCCATCACTGGGTTTCACTTTGATGAGCATGTTTTGCACATCTTTTAGAACTGTTAAATCAGTAGGAGTGTTGGGGGCTTGTGATTGTGTCAAAATGTGTGTGCCAAATTTTCCTGTTGCTGCCCCCTTGGCGCTTTTATTAGCGAATGTGTCTCCCAGTCTTTCTTTTTTTTGTTTATCATTTTTTTCAAGTTTTTTCTTACGGTTCTCTTTCTGCAACTTACTTTCTTTATTCTGTTCTAAACTGTTGTAGCTGTAGTTTCTTCACCTGCTTTTAATATAGCCACTGCTTGCATTACTTCAGCTGTGTTTCTTGCCTCTGCTAACCAACTTCTCGCCATCCTAAGATGTAAGTCTTAATCTTGGCTTTTCCTTACTTCCCTGTAACACTTGCCATCACTCTTTCTACCAACCTGCTACATTCTTCAACTGTTAACTTGTCATTTAAGCCGTTATTTTTCTTTTTTTCTTTCTTTTTTTTAAGAAACATCATGGTGCCCAGTAAACATTGTTCCATAAAGTTTACATCCCCTCTAGGGCAGACCTACTATTCCCGGTCACCATTATGCTTTTGTACGTTTCTCCCTCAGAGACTACCTGTCCTTTTTGGGACCTAAGTCCTAATCCACTACCTTGTGTACTTCACCGGAACACAGACTTCTGTTAGCATCATTAGGTTTCCACCCATGACCTATGATTCCACAAGTACGTAATGGCATTCACACACGCATTCACTCACTCACACATTTATGGATCCTTATAACTACCCTCTTTAAAGGTGCAGTAACCTTAAAATCTCCTTCTGGCGGAGTAGCCTTAAACCTCCTTCTGGCGGAGTAGCCTTCAACCTCCTTCTGGAGGAGTAGCCTTACTTACCGGTTAAAGCATTGTCTGGATGCCAGTTGTTCGTGATGCCGTCAACCTTCGTCCACCGAGGGGACTCTCGACTCTGGCACCGCTCTGGCCACGAATTCGCGTCCCACCACGGCTTTTCTTCAGGAGCAGCTAAATGCTGTCAACAAACTTCAGTGTGTCTTCACCCTCCTCGATGGGTGGTGGTGTGTTGGAATCCGGCTCGAAGGACCAAAATATCAGGCTTACAAAGCCTGACACTCTATTAAAAAAGGCGAACAGACAAGGCTTCAAGTTTAACTTCCTGCAAGGTGAGCGGCAGGGCCTCTCCCTACTTCCAACCAACTCCAACTCGTGTCCCCATACAGATTCTTTTTATTCAAACAAATCACATGATGAATGTATTTGTGTGTGTGTGACTGTTTGATTGACCACATCTGTCTGATTGATTACATCTGTCTGATGGATGACATGTTTTCAAGACAATGAGTTCAAAGGTAGAAGTTAGGTGGTGATGTGTAACCAACTAAAGTATGTACAAAATGTACATATGAATAATTTCTTTAACATTTCCCTCCTGTTTATCATTTTGCAAATATGAGTGGGGACATCAGAATGCTGTTGCATTTTCAGAAAGTTCATAATTTTTTACACTTGAGCGTATAAAAGGCATCAAAGGTTTTGAGCCGTTTGGCTGTAGGTACATATAATCAGGGTCTACTTGTTGTAGAAGTGCATAGTTCACAAAAACATTTGACCTTGTTCTAACCATCATAGATTTCAAACATGGGATTATGCACATCGTGAAAAGGCAGAACAGACCCAGAACAGTAATTACAGGTACAAGGAACTTCATCATGACAAAATACCAAGGTCCAGAGGTTAACCAGGACCAATAATAATAATAATAATAATAATAATAATAATATAAATAATAATATAACAAAAATAAATAAATAAATAACTAAACAAACAAACAGTGGGTGAACATCGTTGCTCATTTCTGAACCCACCAAGTGTAGGTACACAGCAGTCCAAGCAAGTCTTGTGTAGATGTTCTTGGTACTGAAGTCAGGAAACGTAGGAGAAAGGCAATGGTTGATGTCGAGATAAGCACACAGCCTCCACTGACAGTGGAAGCCGTGATTAGAGATGTAACCCTCACTGGTGGTCAAGACACTCATGTAGACTTTGGCACCCTATGGCATGTAAGGGCAAGCACAGAAGAGATTCTTCAGCTCTGCTAGTGACAGTGCAGAGTCCTTGTCCATTTAAAGGAAGGCCATTGTCCTGCACTCCATCGCTTGTATTTTTCCAAACAACCGTCTTTACATCTTCTACGGGCTGTGGTACCAGTGGATTTCCAAAACAAGATTTTTGAAAGCAGTTGAGCTCAACGTCGCTGTGGACATGGTCGTTGTACTAGTTGGAGATGTAAAAGATCCGACTGAGCGCTTTGACACACTGAGGTTTGAGCTGTTTGTTTTCGGGGTCATTTAGAGGGGTGATGTTGTGTAGGACCACCTTCAGTGCGTAGTAGGACAGCTCTTATGTGTTTTTCAGATTGCTTGTGGAACACTTGACACATGTCTCAATCTAAAAAAAACTGGTTCATGATAGGAAGAATGATTTCCATGAACTACCTGAACGCAGATCTGACTTGTTCCCCACAAGGATGATTGGAAATCTTGAGGAACTCTGCTTTCAGTGTCTCATCATTCTGCTCTTTTTCCGAGTAGTCCACGATGTGTGTCGGCACTTTCTCCAGAGTGACGTCAGCAGGCATGGCAGGAAATACGGTTACACAGGAAGTGTGAGACAGTCCAGTAAACTACACTTGCACTTGAACCAATCAGCTGCCCACACACTGACGCACCTGACAATGCTGGTAGCCAACCACAGCTCATTCCCAATCAGTCCGAAGTCTTTACACTGTTCACGAACACACTGGGTGGTGGTGATGTGGTCCCTGAAATTGCTGATGGTTGATCGATCCAGGGCATAAATGACAGCTATGAGACCATTTTTCCCACTGGAGAGGATCTCGTCACTGTATGCAGAGTACTGGACCGCAGTAACAGCAACGCGATGGGAATGTAGCTTCCTCTCCATTTCAGAGGTGCCGAGCTGAAAGATGCGCCGGGGGCCGTCGCTCTATCCCACCGCCACGCGCACACGCTACAGACCCGCAAAAGGGCCCCAGCACACGCAAGTGCACGACTGGTTGAGCACCTGGAACTGCACTATCAGTTCATTACTGGGGATGAACCACACCCTCAGACTGCCGTCTTCACTACCTTACCTTCAAACAAAATGAAAATAACAATGTACAATGTTCAAGCGTTTCAGCCAGAACACACACAAGCAGAATTCGACGTATTGGGAGGGACTTGGCGCTGACGACGAACAATAACAATCCTATGAAATGGGCCACGGCGATTTGATGCTTTTCTGAGGAGTTGGTTTAGATGTAGAGATTGTATAGCAGGTGGCCAGACATTTTTTTTACCACCAACTTGTACTTTTCAAGCAGCAAAGCTTCTTGCGATGCACCGGCAGCGGGAGCAGGGGCAAGGGTGGGGTGTTGTACGAGCGGATCGCCGTAAATAGCAACTGGAAGTGTTACATGTATATATCCATCCATCCATTTTCTTAGCTGCACAATGGTTGAAGGTGTGCTGGAGCCTATCCCAGATGTCAACGGCAGGAGGCAGGTTACACACATGCAGACACAGGGAGAAGATGCAAACTCCACACACGGAGGCGACAGGCTATAACTTAGCGGCTAATAACCAGTAATGATTAAATGCATGCAAATTTCCCTGCTGATGAATGAGCCTCAACTGTGACAGCCACAGCTTTATCCTGTCAGGTTGACCCCGCGGGAAGTTAAAGAAGGAGAAATTTGGGTGCGTTTTCTCAGTTTTGGTGGAGAACAAGTCGACATCTTGGCTTAGCTAGAACAAATGGTCTGTAATGCTAAGCACTGGCGACGTCAGGGGTGTTTGTTCCGCGTTTGGCTCCGAAAGCTGGCACATATCCAGATTTTGCTTGGACTTCAAATATGTTCTTTATTTTCCATTTTGATTTTCAATTAATGTCCAGAATATATTTAATAATAATATTACTTCACATTGGAAGTTTTATTGTACATATGAATTTTGGGGAAAGTCTTCCTTTAAACGAAGCAAATGTTACACATGTCCAGTGACACAAGAGTTGAATTTGAGTTGTGTAGTGGGTGGGCAAAAAATAATAATGTTTCTAACTGTACAGGTTATTAATGTCCAAACACCATGTGCCCCACCCCCGCACAAGTTTTAATGTATTCCGACATTCTAATCATTAACACACACTCATTATACCATTACTTGGCGTTGTCTTGAGATCATTGATGGCTGTCCTAGAGTCTCGTAACTCAACACTAGAGGTGGCTGCCCGTGTCTGTGTGGGTGTGCTCGTACCAACTGGGGTGACTGCTCTCCTTAGTCAATGCATTCAGGTGCCGCAGATGTTGCTGGGACTGGTTCATGTTGGTCAGCTAACACATCAGCAACCCCTTTGCTCTGTCGTGGCACATTCTTTTCACCTTGTAGTGGCACATCCTCTTCGCAATGTAGTGGCAAATCCTCTTCGCAATGTAGTTATACGTACTCGTTTGGAGATGGGGAACCCAACGGAGGCCGGAAAGGGCGGCCTCAGGTGTCAGCACTTGTCATTGTTGCTTTCTCCCGCCGGACCGGAGATGGAACTGGTAGACACCGGCACTGTCATCATCGTCTGAGCTGCTGTCCGACACTGTCTGCTGCTGGTGGTCCTGGTGCAATGCCCTCTTCTTCCCTGTGGATCTCAGCACCTTCCTCGGCTGCAGTGGAGGCTGTGTTGGAGGCAACTCAAGGGGCAGACGGTTGCATGGCAGTAGTAAGTTTCTGTGGACCACCCTTTCCCTTCCAACTCCATTTTATGGACTGATTTGGTAGACTGGACTGTCTTTGCCTTTTCTGTCCTTCACTCTGAAGACTTGGTCCTCCCAGTAGGACTGGATCTTTCCTGTCCCTCCTCTCTGGGTGAGATTTCGGAGAAGGACACGATCACCAGGTTGGAGGTCTTGGCCAAGCACTTTCTTGTCATAGATGGCTTTTCCATGGGCTGGTCCTTTATTTGCAATTTTGGCAGCAATCTGGTAGGCCTCCTGCATTTTCTCTTTCCACTTATTCTCATAGTCCTAGTCTTGTTCTTTGTGCAGTTGTATGAGTGGACCACCTTGGAGAGTGACTCCTTCCAATCCTTTTTTCCTCTTCCTCCAGGGTGCGCAACATGGAGAGGAGAGTCCGATTGAATCGCTCCACCTGTCCATTTCCCTGAGGGTGCTACAGATATCTATAGATAGATAGATAGATAGATAGATAGATCAATCCTACTGATCCATAAGCAGTAATATGTAGTCTTAGCCATTTTTGCACTTGTCCAGATGGAGAAATCAATTGAGACTAGCTCGAATGGATAAGTGGTCAAGATTGGGGTCAGAAGTGTATCATCCTCTTCCTAAGCCTCACAGATCTGTGACGGAGTGAGAGGCTGACTGATACTGCTGTTTCTGTCTCTTATCAGGTTCAAAGCACAGGTCTTGATAACTGCAACACCCTTGCACAGGTTTCCTTTTTCAACCTTCACATTCTCCATGAATGCATGAACAGTCTCTCCACTGAGCTCTCTTGTACAGCTGTTCATGTAGTCCTCATTACCAAGTGGCATCCTAGACAGTCCATCATCATCGTTGTTGTTCTTCCCTGGGTGGTCCCTCTTCAGTCGTCCTGGTCTGTTTCTTGGCACTTGTCTCTGTGCCCTGTAGCCACGGGAGAACTGACCATCTTGCCGACATAAACTAAATTGACTAAACTGAGGTACGTCAATTTATCCTTCTGCCCACTTTCCCCTATTTGTCAACATATTTTAAACTCTTTCCTCAGTGTAACTTCAGGCAACATGTGTGATGGGAGACTGAGGGAAGGTTCTGGACTCTTTGGCAAAGGGTGACGCTGTGATGAGTGTTTCTTGTGTGTACGTGCCTTCACAGCTGGCGTTAAGTGGTATGGTGAAGATTCACTTCCCAGCCTTCTCTCGGCTGTGTACCAATGTCTTTTGTCTTGTTTTTCCATTTCGATCAGGACATTATTCAAAACTTCTTTGACCTGGACATCAGTATAGTCCATCTCTATACCATCCAGTACCTCTTCTGCTTTCCTTATAAGCAACCTTGCCATGCCATGCTGGTGGGCTCTCTCTTGCCCAGGCCATCACTTTTCAGGACCTGCAGACATCCAGTAGTTTCCTCCTTTATTTGCCACCAGGGTGCACTTACTTGGTCTCGCAGAAACTGAATGTCCTCCATTTAGCTTTGATGAAGTTTTGTCTCTTGGGTGAAGGAAGGTGAGGTGATGGGTTTGAAGTCCACCAACGCCACCTCCTGGCTGGCTCGCCAAAATATCTTACACTTTAAGGACTGGAGTCACCCAATTATTTGTGCAGTATACTGAAGTTATTTTATTTCTGTAAATAGCACAGAATACACGTTTAGCTCACAGCACATAAATAGCATTTGTTAACAGTTCTCACACGCGATAAGTTTCATTGTACTGCAGCTTCTTCTGTGAATGAGCTGTGCGGCATCGGCCGGCAGCTGCAACACAGTGCCCTCCGCTGCCAAATTACTGTTGCTATAAGAACGAACACACTTAAACGAAGCAAATGTTATACATGTCCAGTCACACAAGAGTTGCATTTGAGGGGTAAAGTATCTTAAAAAATGTTGTGTGTGTCGTGTAGTGCGTGGGCCAAAAATAATAATGTTTGTAACTGTACAGATTATTAATGTCCAAACACCATCTGCCACATGTGTGCCATATTTTCCTGCTGTTGCCTCCTTAGTGGTTTCATCAGCAAATGCGGTTCCCAGGGAGACAGCATTTTTTTCTTTCTTTTTTTCCAAGTTATTTCTTATGGCTCTTTTTCTGCCTCTCACTTTCTTTAGCCTGTTCTAACCTGTTGTAGCTGTAGTTTCTTCATCTGGTTTTAATAAAGCCACTGCTTGCATTACTTCAGCCATCTCTCCTGCCTTTCCTCTTTCTTGCCTGTGCTAACCAAGCTCTTGCCATCCCAAGATGTAAATCTTTCTTAATCTTGGCTATTCCTTTTTACCCTGCAAAACTTTCCATCAATCTTTCTGCCAACCTGCTGCATCCTTCAACTGTTAACTTGCCATTTAAAGGTCTAATCCAGATGAAATGTTTTTTATGTGCATATCATACAAATGTAACTAAAATTTCATAAAAAATATTAAAAGAAATACTCAACACAACAGAAATTAAATAAATTTGTGTCAGAGTCAGTCTCAAGATTTTGTTCCAAATGTCATTAGGATTCCACATGTTCCATAACTCCTCGGAAGGTGACGTTATACCATGATAACATTTAGCCAGAGCTAGGTAGCAAAGATGGTGAAGAAGTGTGTTGTATATGGCAGTTCTGCGTCAAACACCGACAGAGTCAACTTACATGAATGGCCGAAAGATGAACAGATTGGCAGGTTATGGGCCAGGTTTGTGAAGACAAAGCGGGTGGATTGGACACTGTATAAAGTTAGTGTACTGTTGACGCTGAGGTCTTTCTGATTAGGCTATCGCGTGGTCATGTAGATCACGCATTTTATTGCTGACTTTTAATTTCACTCAGTCTACATTATTAGGTTTGAAGTTTGGCAAAATTATTTTTGTTGTTTGGACACATTTCCATTTTTCAAAATATTATGATTGCCCTGTATTTACACTGTGACAAGTAAACAGAGATCACCATTTAACAATGTGTTTTTTCAGCCTTAAATCTCCTTCTGGCGGAGTTGCCTTAAAACCTCCGTCTGGCAGAAAGCCTTAATGCTCCTTCTGGTGGAGTAGCTTTAAACCTCCTTCTGGCGAAGTAACCTTTCATACAGGTCCAAGCGTTGTCAGGACGCCAGTTATTCATGATCCCGTCAACCTCTATCCACCAAGGGGAGATTGGTCCCTGGCACCGGCCAGACAATGAGTATATTGGGAGAAGGGTGCTGAGGATGGAGCTGCCAGCCATAAGAACGAGAGGAAGACCATAGAGATGTATGATGGATGTTGCGAGGGAAGACATCAGGGCAGTTGGTGTTAGAGAGGAAAATGCAGGGGATTGCCTAAGATGGAAAAAGATGACATGCTGTGACGAGGTAACAGGACAAGCTGAAAGGAAAAGAAGATGTGCATCTGTCTAAATGACATTGATTACATGCGGTTTAACATTACACTGAAAATCCTCAAAATGTCCTTCTTCAACATGACACTCCTCAAATCAAATTTTAATCCTTGCTCGATTTCTTCTTTTCTTCATCCTTCTTATTCCCTTTTCATTCCTTTCTTACTTCCTTTAATCCTTCATTTCATCATCCTTTTCTCCCTCCCTTGTTTCCCTCCATCCTTTCGGACATCCTTCCACAATTTTGTACCATATTGTTTCTCTTAATTGTATTCTTCTATCCTTCCTTTCTTGCTCTTTCTTGCTTGCTTCCTTCTTTTCTTTTTTTCCTTCCTGCCTTCCTACCTTTCTCACTTACTTGCCTGTGAATCAGCTCTGTGTGTGAGAGGTCTTTTCGCAAAGGTTAAAATCTGGAGATTTATGTCTAACTTGCCACTTGAGTTTGGGGCTGTTACTTCATTCAATCTTAAACAGGCAAAATGCATGGCCAATGCATGCTAAATATGATTTAAGTCTGGATATTGACTATTTTAACAGCTCTTTCCCCCTTAGAGCCATTAATGACCTTTTCTTGTTTTAGAGAACCCCCGATCTTCCCGTGATATCTCTGCATTGTGTCACTGCCAAACAACGCACATGTCCCAGATTGATGTCATTGATGTTCAACTGCAACAGGTAAACTGTTCAAGCGTACCAAAACTTTCCACAAAATACTTGTTCCTGTATCTCTTAGCTCGTGGATCACGGACATTTTGCAACAGTGTGGCGAACCATGTATCAAGGATCTCTGGTGGCTGTGAAAGTTATTCCCTCTGCTGCAAAACATGTGTTCATCACTGAGAAGGACGTCTACGAACTCCCGCTGATGAGGCACGCCAGCATCATTCACTTTCTCGGTGCTGGCAGAAGGTCAGATGATGACAGCTGGCTCCTTGTCCTGCAAATTGCAGAATATGTGAGTGTCAGGATGTAATCTGATTAAATAAAAAAATGGCTATTCAAAGATTTGATGCTTCTTCTTTTCCTTTCGGCTTGTCCCGTTAGGGGTCGCCAGAGCGTGCCATCTTTTTCCATCTAAGCCTATCTCATGCATCATCTTCTCTAACACACAGTGTCCTCATGTCCTCCTTCACAATTTCCATCAACCTTTTCTTTGGTCTTCCTCTTGCTTTTTTGCCTGGCTGCTCCATCCTCAGCAACCTTTTACCAATATACTCACTGTCTTGCCTCTGAGCATGTCCAAACCATCTAGGTCTGCTTTCTCTAACCTTGTCTCCAAAACATCCAACTTTGGCTGTGCCTCTAATGAGGTCATTTCTAATCCTGTCCAACCTGTTCACTCCAAGCGAGAACATCAGCATCTTCGTTTCTGCTACCTCCAGTTCTGCTTCCTGTTGTTTCTTCAGTGCCAACGTCTGTAATCCTTACATCATGGCCGGCCTCACCACTGTTTTATAAACTTTGCCCTTCATGCTAGTGGAGACTCTTATGTCACATAGAACACCAGAAACCTTCTGCCGCTTGAAGCCGTTTCTTCACTTCTTTACCACACTTTCCATTGCTCTGTATTGTTGACCCCAAGTATTTTAAGTCATCCACCTTTGCTATCTCTTCTACCTAAAGCTTCACTCCTCCTCCTCCAACCCTCTCATTAATGGACATATATTCTGTTTTACTTTGGTTTATCTTCATTCCTTTCCTTTCCAGTGTGTGCCTCTAAGTCTTTCTAATTGTTCCTCCGCCTGCTCCCTACTTTCACTGCAGATCACAATATCATCTGTGAACATCATAGTCAAAGGGGATTCCAGTCTAACCTCGTTTGTCAGCCTATCCATTACTACCGCAAAGAGGAAGGGGCTCAGCACAGATCCTTGATGCAGTTCCACCTCCACCTTAAATTCTTCTAACACACCAATGGCACACCTCACCGCTGTTCTGCTGTCCTCATACATGTCCTCAACTATTCTAACATATTTCTCCGCCACACCAGACTTGCGCATACAGTACCATAGTTCCTCTCTTGGTACTCTGTCAAAGGCTTTTTCTAGGTTTACAAAGACACAATGTAGCTCCTTCTGACATCCATCCATCCATCCATTCATCCACCCACATCCATCCTTCCATCCATCCATCCATCCAACTCCAGAACTGCATCATGTTCAAAGAGCTCAAATGTGATGCTGAGGCCACTAAACCGGACACTCTCTATGCCTGAGCTGCGCTTTCAAATTCTGTCCATAAAAGTTATGAACAAAATAAGTGACAAAGGGTAGCCTTGGCGGTGTCCAACTCTCACCGGAAACGAGGCCAACTTATTGCCGGCAATCCTGACCAAACTCTGACAGCGGTCGTGCAGGGACCGAACAGCTCGTATCAGAGTGTTCGGTACCCCATACTCTCAAAGAACCCCCCACAGGACTCCCTGAGGGACACAGTCAAATGCCTTCTCCAAGTCCACAAAACACAGTTGGGTGAACTCCCATTCAATTACCGATGGGCCCTCCTCTCCAGTACCCCTGAGTAGACCTTACCAGGGAGGCTGAGGAGTGTGATCCCTCTACAGTTGGAACACACCCTCCGGTCACCCTTCTTAAAAAGGGGGACCACCACCCCAGTCTGCCGATCCAGAGGCACTGTCCCCGATGTCCACGTGATGTTGCAGAGATGTGTCAAACGGGACAGCACCACAACATCCAGAGCCTTTAGGAACTCCGGGCAAATCTCATCCACCCCTCGGGCTCTGCCACCAAAGAGCTTTTTAACCACCTCGGTGACCTCAACGCCAGAGATAGAACAGCCGCCTCAGAGCACCCAGACTCAGCTTCCTCGTGGGAAGGCGTGTTGGTGGAATTGAGGAGGTCTTCGAAGTATTCTCCCCGCCGACTCACAACATCCCAAGTTGAGGTCAGCA
This sequence comes from Syngnathoides biaculeatus, assembly GCF_019802595.1. NCBI lineage: Eukaryota > Metazoa > Chordata > Actinopteri > Syngnathiformes > Syngnathidae > Syngnathoides > Syngnathoides biaculeatus. The sequence goes on from NC_084660.1 coordinate 877,976, forward strand.
GCGCCCCGTCCACACTATTCACAGTGTCGACGTGTACTTCTTCCCCCTCCCAAGATTCCGTCCTGAAGTCATTCCCCGTAGCCTCAGTGAACTCCTCCCACACCTGGGTTTTTGCCTCAGAGACCACTTAAGCTGCACCCCGCTTGGCCAGCCGATACCTGTCAGCTGCCTTGGGAGTCCCACAGCTCAGAAATGTCCGATGGGACTCCTTCTTCAGCTTGACAGCATCCCTCACTGTTGGTGTCCACCAATGTGTTCATGGGTAGCAGCCACGACAGGCATCGACCACCTTACGGCCACAGCTTTGGTCGGCCGTCTCAGCAATAGAGGCGCGGAGCATCGTCACTCAGATTCAATGTCCCCCGCCTCCTACGGGAAGTGAGCAAAGTTCTTTTGGAGGTGGGTGTTGAAATTCCTTATGACAGGGGAATCTGCCAGCCGTTCCCAGCAGACCCTCACAATACGTTTGGGCCTGCCGGTCTTCCCCACAATCGGAGCCAACTCACCAACAGGTGGTGATCAGTTGAGAGCTCCGGTCTTCTCTTCACTCGAGTGTCCAAGACATGCGGTCACAAGTCACGACCACAAACTCGACCATCAAACTGCGACCTAGGGTGTCCTGGTACCTGGTGCCAAGTGGACATGTGAACACCCTTATGGCTGAACATTGTGTTTGTCATGGACAATCCATGGTGAGCATTGTAGTCCAGTAACAGAAAACCATTCGAGTTCTTATGGGGGCGTTGTTCCCTATTACGCCCGTCCAGGTCTCACTGTCATTGCCCACGTGGGCATTGAAGTCCCACAGCAGGATGATGCAGTCGCCAGGGGGCGCTCTCTCCAGCACGTACGGGCCCGGAGCTGAGGGGCAATAAATATACCCACACCTGCTCGGCGTCTCGCCCTGTAGGCAACTCCAGACTGGAACAGAGTCCAACCCCTCTAAACAGGAGTAGTGCCAGAGCCCAAATGCTGCATAGAGGCGAGTCCAACTATATCTAGTCAGAACTTCTCAACCTCATGCACCAACTCGGGCTCCTTATCTACCAAAGAGGTGACATTCCATGTCCCTAGAGCTAGTTTCTATAGCCGGGTATATGTAGCTCACATTGCACCTGACCCCTACGGCCCCTCTCACAGGTGGTGACCCCATGGGGACCCATGTTACCCTTTCGGGCTGTGCCGGGCCAAGTCCCATGGGTGGAGGCCCGGCCACCAGATGCTCGCCTTCGAGCCCCACCTCCAGGCCTGGCTCCAAAGGGGGGCCCCGGTGACCCACGTCCGGGCAAGAGAAGCCAAGATCCAATTTTTGTAGGCTTTGGGGTTTTGGAGTCGTACTTTGTCTCGTCCCTCACCTAAGTCTTGTTTGCCATGGGTGACCCAGGGGCATGAAGCCCCAGACAACCTAGCTCCTAGGTTCATCGAGACACACATACCCCTTCGGCACGATCTGGTGCTCGCTCGAGGGGGGTTCCTTCTGACATTCTCTGTACTTTTCCACGAATATTCTCTAGACAAATAATGCATCTGTGGTAGTCTTTCTAGGCATGAAACCATACTGTTGCTCGCAGATACTTACTTCTGTCCTGAGTCTAGCCTCCACTACTCTATCCCATTACTTCAACCACAGCCACCTCTCCAAATTGCTTTCATACTCCACAGGTATGACATCAGGACCAACTGTCTTTACATTTTTCATTCTGTTCAGTGCCTTTTGAACTTCCTCCTTACTAATCATTGCTACTTCCTGGTCATTCACGCTTGCCTCTTCAACTCTACCTTCTCTGCTATCTCTATCCCTCTGTCTGGCCAACCTGTAGAGAACACCCCCCCCCCCCCTTTGGTATCCACCCTGGTGTACATGTCATCATATGCCTCTGGTTTAGCTTTTGCCACCTCTAACTTTGCCCTAAATTGCATCTCAATGTATTTCTTTCGCCTCTCCTCAGTCATCTCCATGTCCCATTTCTTCTTAGCTTATCTTTTTCCGTAGATGACTTCCTGTATTTTAGGGCTCCACCACCAAGTCTCCTTCTCCCATTTCCTACCAGAAGGCACCCCAAGTACTCTCCTGCCTGCCTCTCTGAGTACCTTGGCAGTAGTATTCCAGTCTTCTGGGAGCTTTTCCTGTCCATTTAGAGTCTGTCTCACTTCTTTCTGAAAGGCCATGCAACATTCTTCCTTCCTTAACTTCCACCACCTGATTCTCTGCTCTACCTTTTATCTTCTTAACCTCAATACCCGCTACCAGAGTCATCCTACACACCACCATCCTGTACTGTCGAGCTACACTCTCCCCTACCACTACTTTACAGTCAGTAACCTCCTTCAGATTACATCGTCTGCACAAAATATAATCCACTTGCGTGCTCCTACTTCCGCTCTTGTAGGTAACTATATGTTCCTTTCTCTTCTGGAAATAAATGTTCACCACTGCCAATTCCATCCTTGTTGCGAAGTCCACCACTATCAACCCCTCAAAGTTCCTTTGCTGAATGCCATACTTACCCATCACTTCTTCATCGCCCCTGTTTCCTTCGCCAACATGTCCATTGAAATTTGCACCAATCACAACGTTCTCTCTCTCTCTGGGATGCTCAGGACTACTTCGTCTAGTTCCTTCCAGAACCTCTCTTTAACTCAAGGTCACATCCTACTTTTGGGGGATAGCCGCTAATCACATTATATACAAAATCCTCAATTTCAAATTTCAGCCTCATCACTCTATCTGATACTGTTTTCACCTCTAAGACATTGTTAGCCAGCTCTTCCTTTAATATAGCCCTACTCCATTTCTCTTCCCATATACTCCATGGTAAAATAATTTAAACCCTGCTCCTAAGCTTATAGCCTTACTCCCTTTCCACTTGCTTTCTTGGATGCTCAATACATATTTCTCCAAATCATCATGTCAACTAACTAGTTCATATGCATACAAGTCCTGAATAGTGGGTGGCGTAGTGCCGACAATCCGTTCAGCAGTTTTGATTGTCTGTTCCAGTTGGTTATTTATTCCCTTTAGGTTCCTCTTTTAGCAGATAAATGCAGGCAGACTTTTAAGTGTGGCGAGTGACAAGTTTGTTTTAGCGGTTGCTTTCTTTGATAGTGTTTCTTCTCTGTGAGTAAATGAAAGTGGTTTCTTTTCAATTCAGATGTTGTCAGCCTGCAACCCAAATCTTAAATGGGGTTCCCATTATTATCTTCCCTAACGGGACAAACTTTTTTGCAACAAAGGAAAGAGATGGTTTACTGTGATAGATTACAATGTTCTTTGACGGGTGATTTTTTTGCTATAATTTACAGGGCTCTCTGTACTCCTTCCTGCATCTCAACACCACCAGCTGGCCAACATCACTCCAATTATGCCTGTCTTTATCACAGGGACTCTCCTATCTCCACTCAGATTTGCACACTGAAGGTACAATAGAACCACAAAATTTGAACATAATTAGTTCCTGTGAAGTGTTCAATGTCTGAGTTGTTCAACCTCCAAAATATTTTTAACCATAGCAAATAATGCAAATTGTAATGCAGAGGTTGATAAATGAGGTTAGACTGGAATCCCCTCGGACTATGATGTTCGCAGATGATGTGATCTGCAGTGAAAGTAGGGAGCAGGCGGAGGAACAATTAGAAAGACTTAGAGGCACACACTGGAAAGTAGATGAATGACGATTACCCAAAGTAAAACAGAATATATGTGCATGAATGTGAGGAGCGGAGGAGGAAGACCAAAGCTCCAGGGAGAAGAGATGTGAGGGTGGACGACTTCAAATACTTGGGGTCAACAATACAGAGAAATGGAAAGTCAACAATACAGAGAAATTGAGAGTGTGGTAAAGAAGTGAAGAAAAGGGTATAAGTGGGGTGGAACAGGTGTCTGGTGTTCTATGTGACAGAAGAGTGTCTGCTAGGATGAAGGGCAAAGTTTACAAAACAGTGGTGAGGCCAGCCATGATGTACGGATTAGAGACAGTGGCATTGAAGAGACAACAGGAAGCAGAACTGGAGGTGGCAGAAATGAAGATGTTGAGGTTCTCGCTCGGAGTGAGCAGGTTGGATAGGATTAGAAATGAGCTCATTAGAGGGACAGCCAAAGCTGGATGTTTTGGAGACAAGATTCGAGAGAGCAGACTTCGATGGTTTGGACATGTTCAGAGGCGAGAGAGTGAGTATATTGGTAGAAGGATGCTGAGGATGGAGCTCCCAGGCAAAAGAGCGAGAGGAAGACCAAAGAGAAGGTTTATGGATGTGGTGAGGGAAGACATGAGGGCAGTTGGGGTTAGAGAGGAAGATGCAGGAGATAGGCTAAGATGGCAAAAGATGACACGCTGTGGCGACCCCTAACGGGACAAGCCGAAAGGAAAAGAAGAAGATTTATATGACACCTGAGTCATTCAAACAGTGAAGTTCCACTGTATTTCCGTTTTTACTTCCGATTGGTGCAATGGCCTTTACCTTTTTCCTAAAATCTGCCTTTTTTCTTTTTCAGAAGGACACAAACCACCTGTAGCCCACAGAGACCTTTGCAGCTTCAATGTACTCGTCCAGGCAGATTGCACCTGTGCTCTGTGTGATTTCGGTAACTCATCCATCCTGTGGCCACACTCAGGTCATTGCCAAATGGAAAACACAATGGTGACAACTCTATTTATTTATGAATTATGATGTCATTCAGTTGTTGTTCCAAGTATGTGTGTTGTGTCCACCTGCAGAGTCACACCCAAACACCAGGCACCCTGTGCTATATTTCCCCCGAGATCCTGGAGGGTTCTGTAAACCTCCGTAGTTGGTGGTGGTGTCTGCACGGGGATGTCTACGCTTTGGGTTTGGTCCTTTGGGAAATCTGCATGCGCTGCTCCGACCTGTTTGAAGGTGAAATCCATTACACACTCTCTCAAGTGGAACATTAGTTAAAGCTCCCAGCCCAGGCTTGTGTACTGAATCTCATTGGCTGATGGAGAAGGCAGTGCAGTGTCTGAATAGTTAGTGTGTCTTCCTCACAATTCTGAGGTTTGGGATTCAAATCTCAGCTCTAGTATTTCCTACGTGGAATTTGTTTGTTCAACTCCATGCTTGCAAGGGCATTCTCCAAGTACTGCAGCTTCCTCAATTACAATTACGTATGCTTGATTCGCTGAAGACTCTAAATTGGCCAAAGACATGAATGGAACATAAGTGTTAATGCTTGTTTGTCTAAATGTTCCCACTGACTAACTGGTGATTAGCCAAGGTATGCTAACTACTCCTCTTGCCCATGTCAGCCTGGATATGATTTATCTACCTGATGCTCTAATGAGGACAAGCATGATAGAAAATGGGTGGATATCGTATGCACCTGTACCTAATGCAGTGTGCAGTGAATGTCTTTTGAGTGTCACTACTAAGTCAATTCATTGTCTTCTTCTGCAGGTGCCATCGTGCCAAAACACCTTCTACCTTATGAGCGTGAGCTGGAAGGCTTGTTGACATGGGAGAGCCTCATCGTCCATGTGTGTCACAAGGACATAAGACCTGCCATACCTGAGCATTGGCAAGTGCTGAGACAGGTTTGTTTTCCCCCCACTAACATTCATAAATATATGTAATATTAAATAATATTTTGATCTATCTCAGGGGCAGGCACTTCAGGATATACTCAGAGAATGCTGGGACTTGGACCCAGAGGCACGGCTGACTGCAGAGTGTGTGGTGAACAGATTAATTGCCCTTTAGTCACAGTTCTCTATACAAGGCATGTCTTTTTGAGTCTTGAGTATTATGCATTTTTCACAATTTCAAACAGTTCCAAAAAATCTCATTATCTATTAATTAATATAATCAATTCAAATATTATTTTAACAAATGACAACTACAAAAATCAAGTCAATTTTGCTGGATTGGTGATAAAATGCTCCTTGGAATAAATGTAATCATCTCAGCATGACTCCAAGTTGCAGAGTGCATGTCTACCAACATGAAGGTTGTGGGTTCACCCTAAATTTCCTGGCCGCCAATTTGTGACCATGTTGAATTGTCTAGTTCATGGGTGGCGAACCCACGGCTCCTGAGCCGCATGCAACGCTTTGTCTGTTTTCATGCAGGTCTTATGAACACATTGCTTTTTTAATATGGATGCATATGTGTGCGTTTTGCTTTAGTTTATTACAGTATTTTCACAAAACTGGCATACACATTGCATAAAAATAGCTCAAAATGTTCCAGTAGAATAATAAAAGTAAGTTTCTTTCGGCTTGTCCCTTTCGGGGTCGCCACAGCGTGTCATCTCAGATGAACGCACATATGTTTGGCACAATTTTTACACCGGATGCCCTTCCTGACGCAACCCTTCTCAGGGAGTGGAGGCCCCAGTGGGATACGAACCCACAACCCCTGGTTTATCAAACCAGTGCTCTAACCACTGAGCTACAGGGCCTCTTCCAGTAGAATAATGATCTTTGAAAATACTTTGCTTTCAAAATGCACAATTAAACAAAAATATTTGGATGAATACAACACATTTTTACGCAATGATGTCTTTGAAATCTTGTGTCCTGAAAACTAATATATTAAACAAATGAAATCAGACTTTCAAGGGTCCCACCACTGTTGATCAGAGAATATCAGTTGCACACAGAAAGAACTCCAATCTTATTATAATTGTATATTAGTGTTGCATCAGATGTGAGTTGTGACACACGAGACAAGACTTGGTTGAACTGGTAGTTTGCTTGCATGAGAAAGAGCACACATTTTTTTTAATTATGGGCCAGTTGCCTTAGTACTCTGTAGGAGTCGATTTTTCTTGTTTATCATATTTGTGTATAACTTTTACAATAAATCTGGATGAGAAAAGGTATGTGTGAGGAGGGAATAATGTCATGTGTATGATGTGACTCTTTGCTGTAACACACTAAAAATATGGCTCTTCATCTCTGATTGGTTGACCACCAATGCACTAGTTGCATGAGGTGTCAGTATTAAAGTGCTTTGAGGACCTTGAAGGTAGAAAAGCACTACACAAGTGAAAGCCCATTTACCATCTAAAGGGTCCTATTTGGGGGGAATTCATCATGAATTTGCAAACTGCAAACTTTATTCCGATACTTGGGATAAATAGTAACTGTCAGAGTATAGATTAAAGGAGGACTTTGTCAAAAAAAAATTTGAATGGGAGCACACATTCAAAGTTAGTAGGTGAGAGTTCAGTGTTTCTTTTAATGGCAAAAATATCCGCAGATTTCACCTAGAAACATCTCTAAATTGGAAAAGTATTATCGAAATTCCTCTCTCGCTCAGATATTCCAATGAATCTGGCTGGAAAACTGACAGCCAATCAGCGTTTGCCACGCTTGAAGTGCTTCCTGTTCTGACCCCCATTGCTCGTGGATATGTTTCACCAAATAGAGAACGTCTACTATCTGGCTTTTTCTAGGCGGCTTACCCTTTTTCAAATATGACAAACAGTGGGTGAATATGTGACTGCTCCCGTCACTCTGGATTTATTCAGGCGAAAATGAAAATGATGGAGTGGCTATTTTAATAAATAACTCCCATGCTGAGGTTAAGGGGAGCACAGTAGTGAAAGGTGAAAGAGAGCTGCAAGCACACTTGAATTATACGGGCCACGCTTTAACTCAATGGTCTATAGTCCCTAAGCCAAGCGGGATGGAGCACACCTCATGGAATTTACCTACGGGAATTTGGATAGAACACAATGTGGATTCATACACTGTAAAAAAAAGCGTGGTACACTGTAAAAAATTACAAACACAGTGTACTCCGTTTTAGCAAGGGTACACTGCATTTCAAAACATGCATGGTTTATTCAACAAATCACAAAACTGCAGATGATCTTGAACACTATTTACAAGTATAAGTTATATAACTATCTAAACAGTCCCTGACACATATAATGTGAACGAATGTGATAGAGAAGAGAATTTAAGAATGAAGCACAGCTGAACTAGATATATTTAAGGAGAAACGTGAACAAAAAGCAAGAGGAAAAGAGAAAGAAGCAGAGGAAGAACTTGTACAGTCCAATTTGCTGCCCCTGGATATTGAATGGAGTAAAAGCAAGCGCTGGGAGCAGCTGCCATGTTTCCATGGCAATGTGTTCCTGGTGCGCACTGAGGCAGGCGTGAAACATAAAGACCTACAGAAATTAGAATCGGCTTTCTCCGGCATTCGCTGCTGCCCTGGTACGACATCCAGTACAAAGAACAACAAAGCAACAAGAACAACGTCCACATCAGCTGATTCTAGTTCTGATTATGCCCTCTGATTATCTTCTAACCAGAGAAAAACAACTGCATCACAATATTTGTCTATTGTGACCAACACTCAGAGACCAATGATGAAGCCTATGTTTTGTATCAGAATCACATTTTCAAATAATTTGTCAGCACTGGTGTAGATCAGTGGTTACTTACGATGGAAAAAATTCTAGTTCAGAATTCGTCCCTTCTCAATTCCTTGAATGGGATCTAACCATGGCTACTGTCCAGTGTTGTTTTAAATGTTGTTTCAATAAGCAACTTCCCTTGTCCCACCCATTTCCTTGTTTTGCCTGTTGCCTCGTCCATTCTGCTGACCGTCTCGCATATGTACTGTATGTCAGTGTTGTGTTTGTCTTAGTGTTTTTTTTTTGTAACGGTCACATGTTTTGATAATGTAGTTACAATACTTGCAATTGGCCTGCAACCATTTCAAGGTGTACCCTGCCTCCTCCCCGTTGACAGCTGGGATATGCTCCAGCGCTCCCGTTACCCTTGTGAGGATAAGTTGCTCAGAAAATTAATTGATTGATAGTTTCAATACCACCTCACCTTTGTGCCGCAAGGAAAGCTTTCTCCGTGGTGCCCAAGTAGTGTTTACTCTGCCGGCACTTTTATCCTTTTAGGGGACCAGTGGGAGGAATCCACTTTCTGCAGCAAATGGCACGGGCACTGTGGTACCAACTGGTATGTCATCCAGGGCTCCGCACGGGGCACTTTTCTCCTGATTGAACTCTGCATTGTGATTAGCCCCCTCTAGGACAAGAGTTTTTGGCCAGCAAAGGCTGGTTCTAAAAATACTGCCTCAGAAACGTGTTTCTGTATGGTACTGCTCGCCGTTACATGGAGGAAGAGTTCCTAACCTCATCAGAGAGGGATGGTGGTTTTTTTTGAAAGAGTACACCAATGCGTACTTCTTAAAGGACTGTGTTTACAATCATCATGTGGCATTAAAGGGGAATTCTGGTGGTTTGCACTAACAATGTATCCAATAGGACATGTAATATGTACTCAAGAGAAGACTGGCTGGGAAGGTTGAAAGTGCGAGAAGTATGAACTCTGCAGATGGATCATTAACAACTTGGGGTCACTTGAATGATTTTGTGAAAGTCTACAGCTTGGTGAAGGAACCTTTAGAGTAGTGAATCATTCAAAAGAACTGTGCTGCAGTACATTGCATTGGTAATGTCTTTAAAAATATACTAATAAATTTGTCACAAGTAAATAGTGATTAAATACAAGTCTTTCAACATTTCTTTTGAGATAAGATCAGTACGAAGCGCAAACACAGTCCCCCACTATTGAAAATTATGGAGTAACTATTGTCAAATTTGGAGAATTCACAGGTGTCAGCATAACCAGCATAACCAGAGTGCAATAGCTGAGCTTTATTCACCCTGGGAGAACCACCTTCTTGATCATGGTATCTCCCCTTCATAATCATTCGTAATTATGTACTGGCGCGAGCATGCGAGTCATTCATGGTCACGCTATAAGCAACATCAAGCATCATGAGTAGATCAACAACCACACAAACAACAGACAACCCTGAACGGACACGAAAGTAAAAGCTACTGTGCGCAAATACATGGAAATTCTGCTTTTGATTTTAGATTTTGAGTTCAAATTGAGGAAGTAATAATGCAGTGCAGCATCTGGGGATGCTAAAATAAGTTGAAACATGTTGACGAAGAGTCAGCGTGGTCGCTCAGCTGGAAAGCGTTCAATCCTGGACCCACTTGTGTGGATTTTGTATGTTGTCCCCCGTGCCTGCATGGATTTTCTCCAGACACTCCGGTTTCATCCCAAATATACGCAACATTAATTGGACACTCTAAATTGCCCCCGAGTGTGATTCTTAGTGCGGCTTTTAGTCTCAATGGGCCCTGCGATTGGCTGACAACCAGTTCGGGGTGTACCCCGGCTCCAAACCGTTGACACCTGGGATAGGCTCCAGCACTCCTGTGGCCCTTGTGAGGACAAGGGGGTAAGAAAATGGATGGATGTTAACTAAAAGCGAAAAATAATTTGACAAACATTTTAAAAATCATATGGAAGTAGATGTAATGGAACTGACAGGACTTCCAACAGTTGGATGTGCATACAATGCTCCCACCTACTGAGGCCTATTGTGCATGACAACCTTGGACTAGGTCAATGAAGCATTCGACAGTTGTTCTTAATTAATCACCTCGAGTCACCACCTACCACTGACCCACTTTCACATAACTTGAGAAATATATTCTGTTTTGATTAAAACAGCCTTTTAAATTTTATACAGTAGACAGTATTATGCATATGTTTGAAAACCGTTTCAGACAGAGGAGCTTGCTGTACTGCCAATCATAGCCATAACGTCTGCCAGCCAGGCTGAAATTCAGCACTAAATTGCATTACAGAGTTAAAGAAATAAAAGAAGCATCAGTTCTTGTCATTTTTCACCTTAATAAGTTGACACACCTGTTTATTGGGTCAAGTACCATTCATAATTTCATCTATGATCATAGATTATTTTAAAAGTTATTGTTGACTTTGTTGAGAGATTGCACCATTCCTGGAGATACTGCAATACCAGGTTGATGCTTGGAGTGGATATAGTTCCCAGATAGGGAGTGTATCAGATATTGAACTGATAAAGAACATTTCTTTTTCTCTGTTGCTATTTTTCTTTTTTCATTGTTTTCTACTTGTAACAGTTACCCACTGTATTTGAAACAAAAACCTGTGTATATGTACAAATTTACATGAATTGCAGTAAATGCCTTCCAAATATAACATATTTCTTTGTTTTCAATTTAGAGCTGTTGGTACTAACTTTGAATAACAAAATGTCACTCCCAATGTTCAAGGAAGAATACAAGTCCATTATCTTAACCTTATAAAGCATTCTTGGGTAACTACAGTCATTTCAATATAGCATAATTTTTTCCAGTATAAATCCCTCAACCAACTAAAATAAAATCTCAATAATGGCACAACATTTTACTAATACTGTTAACACATATTTCACACAATATTTGTGCATAAAACGTTTGTGCATAGAGCAGTTTATCCATTGCATTACACATCCTTGGCCAAGCCTTCAAAAGAAGCATTATGACTCATCTAACATTAAAGATCTATAGTAGCTTTATTTGGTGCTTTGCTGGGGAACTCATCATTGATGACTTGAAATATTTTTTTGATCCCAAGATTTTGTTTTGCGCAGAGCAACCTCTCCCCCTCCATTTGGCTCCAATCAGTAGCATCTTTCACTATGGTGTCGGGTGGATATCCAAACAACGTGAGTTCAAACTACATACAAACGAGTTTAATGTACACATTTTTTAAAAAGCGACCATTTCAATTGTGCATAATACTGTTTCTTTTTTTAAATGTCCCTTTGACGCTCGTATTACGTAGTTGGAGCTCACGAGCTATCATTGTTCTGGGTTTTCGGCATCGTCGGCACAAGTGAAGACACATTTCTTTTAAAAGCAGCTGCACAACTAGCCATTGTAGTCAACATTTTTTTTGTCTTGGTTTAAGGTTAAACAAACTCATGGGCAGTCATTTCTGATCTTTGGTGCAGTAGCAACAAGCATGCTACGCTAACAATCTCAAAATGCAAGCTCCTGGACAAGCTCTGTGAGATCAGGTTGGTGGCGCACATTACCATAATATATATAAATTTGTAACACAAGACATCGAATATCACATCAAGATGTATATGTATGTTTTTGTTTTGTTTTTTTTTTTACCACGCCATTTACTGGTATACGACTACAATGTGATTTTTTTTAAAATGTTTCATCCATTCTTTTAAAATGTTTCATCCATTCCTAAAATTATTGTGCTCTACTAACTTTTTGAATTTTTTTTTTTAAATGTGCTCATTATTTTAGAGAATTCCAAAAGACATGCACTTAAAAATGCATCAGGCAACAAATCATCGTGTAGCATGAGCAGACTGGCTGCAGCATCAGGGTGCCAAACATTGCTGCCCGTTTTGTATTTCGCTCAAATCTTGCTGAATTCTTTTTAGCGGATATACTTACTTAATAAAACAGAACACATCATATTCAAATTTCAATAAGTTGTTGAAAGGATGGTGATGTTAAAACAAGTCCCCAGTCCTAAAATACTTCAAATTTTAATTGACAAGAGCTACCCGGTAACAAGAGGTTTTTATATGTATGGGTCCATGGTAAAAGTGGCTGCCGCCCCCGCAGTCTGGTCCTGGGCCGGCCAGGATTGTAACTTTTCACTTCTTATCTGGTGTTGTTCATATCCACAGAAACGCCTGGGAGAGGAGGATGCCACCAGCCGGTTTTCTGCGTACAAAGATCAAGGACAGCCACTGCACTCCATAACACATCCTTGTCTGATTAGCAAATGGACAACACATTATCTGTTGGTTAAATGTATAAGGTCATATTTAAGCAAATAATGAAAGTACAATAAAAGTGAAATAGCCTTCATTCGCTCTATTGATCTATGAAATAGATCACAAAAACAAACACGAAAATCACAAAAGTAACACTTCAAGAAATATGGAAAACATAAAACCCTCCGTAGTCGTCCAAACATACCTTGTAACAAGTGCATAGCCTCATGATTCAGACCACTTGTAAGCTTTAAACCCGCAGGACAGTACTAGACAACTCAAAAACAGCAAAATATTTCTAACAAAAAAAGAAACCACACAAATATAAGTAGAACAGAATAATCACGCAATATGATCAAGGGCAATGTAATGACGGGGCATGTCAACATTATGACAATCAGGAAGCGGTGGAAGTTCAGCATCATTTTCAAGGGGAGCGACAACAACAATAAAATTATACTGAGGAGTGTGTTGGGGCGGGGGTATAATGAGGACATAATTACCGTAGCCATCAGCTGGGGCACCAGTCGTCTTCTCAATCCGACGGGTTAAAAGAGAACGAATACAAGGAATGCAACAGCATCCACAGAGGATGAGAATAGAGGTGAAGACAACCAGAGAGATGAAGATTGATGGAATGACACCCTTCCATTTACCAAACACATTCATCCAGTTATCCCACATAGACGTGTCAACACCAGAGTGCTCCTTCAGGCACTAAAGAGGATGAAAAATGAAAAGGCAGTTGGTCCTAATGACATATCTGTGGAGGTATGGAAGCAACTTGGAGAGGTGGCTGTGGGGTTTTTGACCAACTTATTCAACAGAATACTTGCGGGCGAGAAGATGCCTGTAGAATGGAGGAAAAGTGTGCTAGTTCCCATTTTTAAGAACAAAGGCGATTTGCAGAGCTGTGGGAACTAAAGAGGAATACAGTTGATGAGGCACACAATGAAGTTATTGAAAGAGTTTTGGAAGCTAGACTCAGGAAGTATGAGAAAGATGGATGCATGCACTGGAAAGGAGAGGATTGAAGATTAGCTGAATTAAAAAAGAATATATGCGTATTAATGAGGATGGAACTACCAAGCCAAAGAGCGAGAGGAAGACCAAATAGAAGTGTCATGTTCACCAATCAGACATTAATTAAACAGGACAAAAAAGGAAGCAAAGACACCTGTTCAAGACTCGCGAGGAGAGAGGAGAGGAACTGTCAATTCACCGCTGCACTCTGATTATCCTCTCCTCAGCACCTCTATTTATTTAGTTTTGAGACTTATTTACATGGATGTTACAAAAAGGAGACGGCAAGCAAAACTGTTGGAAACAAAGTGTACGTTTGTTTGTGTGCGTGTGTGGAAGATTGCTGAATACATGTGTGGTCATCATTTCTTTAACAGGCAGCAGTTCTAACAGTTCTCATGATTAGACGTTCTTGGTCAACTTTTACGATCATTGGTGTTCATCAGTAGTGGCACCTTTCTGAGTATAGTTTGAAATGGACAGATCATTGAAAAGATTTTTTTTCTCCCAGTTGTAAGTGTATTGAGGGAATGAAAACACAAAACATGAATTTAAAAAGTGGAAATCGTTGAATTAGTTAATGTCTTAATTCCACAACAATGATGGAACATTTTGGATTGAAGCTTGATGAGCGCAACCATCCTGCTCACATCAATCAGCCGATAAGTCAAATGCAACAATGCAGATACAAACATAGGTATGGTATATGATGCTTGTGTGCTCACACTACATAAAGTACATAACATTACTTTACGTATTGTAATCGATGTAGCCATTGAAGATGTTGACAACGCCTGCAGACTTTTGAAAACTACCGGGCGGCATGATCACCTGGGGCTGCCAGCAGGCCTGCTGTGTTTTGTCACGGCTTCAGTTCTCAATCGTAATCGAAAATGGTATGTCTGATTAGAAGAATTCTCACCCAGAAGAAAGAAAATGAGCACCAACAATAACCCATTGCTGTTTTTTTTTTTTTTTTGCCTGAGTAGCTAAGAATGTCATGGAATGATCATGAAAATTTGATTTGTAATTTTGAGAAAAAAAATTCATAGGAAAACACTTGTAAAGAGAAAGAAAATAGATACAAGAAGGTTTATATTTTTACTTTTCAAATTAAAATTTTGGCTTCATTCTTGTATACAGTTTTGTAATTTTTTTTAAAACTAATTTTTTTTAAATCTACAAAAATTTAGATTTTGAGAGTGTTAAAATGAGACAAATCTGAGAAAATTGTCATGCCTGTCTGTGATTTATAAGAAATGGGAAAAAATACTGACTAAAAAATAAATGTCTTTTTTTTCTTTGGTAGGGTCATCTTTTTCCATTTATTTTTCCATCCCGTGCATCCTCCTCTCTAACACCCACAGTCCCCATGTCTCTCACAACATCCATCAACCTTTTCATTGGTCTTCCTCTTGCTCTTTTGCTCCATCCTCTACCAACATACTCACTTTCCTCTGAACATGTCCCAACCATTGAAGTCTGCTCTCTCCCACCTTATCTCCAAAACAGATTTCATTTAACAGATGTATTTTTCGGAATGTATAACTCCACGTTAAGAGGGAGCACTGCAATTCCATTAATGTCAATCAATTTTCTGTGACTCCTCATCACTCACTTAGCTTTGTCCACATGAGCGTCCATGTTTCAAAAGTGCACACACTTGTTCACACATGGATTTTTTTTTTTTTTTTTTGGTCATTGGTTTCCGGGCACTCCCTTTTTATTTGGGGGCAATCAGATAAAAGTTCCCTGCCGATTAACTGCTTGGCTGAGAGACCATCATATGTTTCATTTGGATGTTTATTGTTGTGAAACTTATTCTTTTTCAAAACTGGAATAGCTGAGCACTTGAATGCACCCTCTTTTATTGCTTTGTTTTCCTGCGATAGCCAACCGATCGGGATACAGTAAAAGATTTCCCTGAGCGAATCAGCAATACAAAAAACAATGCGCATTCATACAAAAAATAAAAATTGCACACCAACAAAAAAAACCCCAATAGAAAACGTGTAATAGTGAGGCCGTCTAATGTGAATGGCGTTGCAGGAAGAGAATACTTTCTTTGCTTGTGACAGCTCTTGGGAGCAGAATCAACATTTCACTTGCAAATAGAAGTCTTAGTTTATGCGTGCAAAAAATGATTTCACTGAGTTTTACATGACATTATGAATTCAATGAAATGTAAGAGACAATGGAAAAGGGAATCTGACCTTATTGGGCGTTGTGAAACGAAAATACTTTGCAGAAAGATTCCTCTTTCTTGGCTGCTCCATTGCGTCTACAAACCGACACAAAGTGGAAAATATGGATTCAAAAATTGCACACAATAACCGGATTCAACTCCTCCCATGGCACAAAAGCAAATGTGTCACTTGCTAATGAAAATATTTTGGCACTTTTGCACAATTCTGCATAGGTGACCTGATTATTTCAATGCATCGGAGTCGCCAAACCCATCACTCCCCACTGGTTGGCATTGATAGGGTTAATTATCAGAAAACCAATTCATAATCAATGTTGAACAAGACTTGACCAAACGGATTTAAGAAGTAACAGTCCCTGACCAGGAATCTAACCTGGACCATAGCAGTGAGGGTGCTCAATGCTAACCCTGAGAGGAGCAGCGACTTTTCTGTTGATCTAGAACAGCGATTCCAAATCTGTGTTCCATGAGAGTATGCGTGGGACAGAGAAGCATTGCATTCCAGCAGCACGACGACAGGTTGGACACAGTGGAAAATGGCAAAATATGACACCTAACAGACCATGCATTTGTTATTTAAATGATTTGGTGTACAAAACTGTGAAATACTTTCATCTGTGTGTATTGCAAGCACTGCAATTGGCTGGAGAAGAGTTCAGTGTGTACGGTGCCTCCTGCCCAATGACAGCTTGGATAGTGGATGAATGTTTCAACTTAATATAACTTCTCCGATGTTCCACTGCTTTCTGGGTTTCAATTTACTACCTCAATGAAAACTCAAAAATTTCAAATCAAAAGCATATTTTTTCATGTATTTGCACACAGTAGCTATTACAGGCTTGCTTGTTGTCTGTGCATGGTTGTTCTTCTGTTCATGATGACACCATCACTTGACACAGTGTGACCAGGAATGACTTGCATCCTCGCACCACTACAGTTAATATTTAACTGGGAGGGGTGATAACATGATCAAGAAGGTGGTTCTCCCAGGGTGAGGCTCAACCATTTCACTCAGGTTGAGCTGACTCCTGATGTGGGAATATTGAATGCATAATTTCTGATATTGGGGGAGTGTTTGTGCTCTCCCTGATCTCATATCAATATCAATGTTAAGTAATGAGATGTATTTAACCACCATGTAATTTTGATAAAATTATTGGTGCATTTTACAAGACATTAACTGCAAAACATACTTCAGCACGGTTCTTTTGAGTGTACAAAGTCTTTAGATTTAGTTGATTCAAAAGGTTGCTTCACCAAACTAAATTTTCACACCCACGGCCGGCCCTCACTTTCATTGCGCCTCGGGGTTTCGTTCTGCGAGCGGTCCCCTCTGACTCGCGCGCGCGTTAGACTCCTTGGTCCGTGTTTCAAGACGGGTCGGGTGGGCGGCCGACATCGCCGCGGACCCCTGACGCCCGATATACGTGAGCCGGTCCCCGCCCTGGCGGCGCGACGCGGTCGAGGGCGCACTGAGGACAGTCCGCCCCGGTTGACAGCCGCGCCGGGGGCGAGGGGGCCCCGTCCTCCGCGACGCACCCACGTGGACCCGACCCCACCCCAGGGTTGGAGCGGGGCGCGGCGGGAATGCGGGGAAGAAGGCGCAGCGAGCTACTCCCACGGCCCCGGGGGGAAGCGGCGAGTTGTGGCGGGGGAGCGCTGTAAAGCGCGCGGACCGAGGAGGGGAGGCCGGGTCTGGGAGGCGGCGAACCGTCCCCCCGCGCGCCGACCCCCGTTAGGCCCTCCCGGCGACCGCGCGCCACCTTCGTCCCGAGCCCTTCCTAGCCGACCCAGGGCCGGTCGCGGCGCACCGCGGTGGGGGAAGTGCGCCCGGCGGTTCGAGCGCTAACCGGAGGCGAGGCTCCCCGATCCGAGCCCCGGCATCCGCCGACCCGCCGACCGCCCCCTCGCCCCACCCCCGCCGAGGAGGCGGGGGGGGAGGTTAGAGAAACGGAAGGCGGGGGGAGACGGCGGAGCGAGATTGGAAAGGAGGATACCCGCGCCCCGCGGACGCCCAGGCGTCGCCGCCGGGTTGAATCCCCCGCGCGGACTGCGCGGTTCCCACCCGTTTACCTCTCAACGGTTTCACGCCCTGTTGAACTCTCTCTTCAAAGTTCTTTTCAACTTTCCCTTAAGGTACTTGTCCGCTATCGGTCTCGTGCCGGTGTTTAGCCTTAGATGGAGTTTACCACCCTCTTTGGGCTGCATTCCCAAACAACCCGACTCCGGGAAGGGCCGCTGACCCCGGCGCGCCGGGGGCCGCTACCGGCCTCACACCGTCCACGGGCAGAGCCTCCATCAGAAGGACTCGGACCCCCCGAGGCGGCGCCGGGCCGCGCGACCTTCCGTACGCCACATTTCCCGCGCCCCTCCGGCGGGGCGGGGATTCGGCGCTGGGCTTCTCCCTCTTCGCTCGCCGCTACTGAGGGAATCCTGGTTAGTTTCTTTTCCTCCGCTTAGTAATATGCTTAAATTCAGCGGGTCGTCTCGTCTGATCTGAGGTCGTAGCGAGAGTAGTGTCGTCGGTAGGGGGTGCGCGCCGCGCGCGCCTCATACCCAGGGGGGGCGGCGGCGGCGGCCGCGGGACGGCGTGCTGCGCGATACGAGCTCACCACCGGCAGCCCGGTCCCGAGCCGCGCGCCACCGCCCGCGCCGGCGGGACGGAGGACGCGCGCGTGTGCGACGTCTGCATTTAGGGGGACGGAGGCGCCGGTCTCCCGGTACCTTCGATGCGCCCCAGCCGCGGGGGAAGCGTCGGAGATGGGCGCCGTCCGGTCGGGGGCGCGCGCGGGTGCGGGTGAGGGCGGTGCGGGAACGAGTCCCCGCCCCTCCGGTACCCCGACCCGCTCGCCACCCCCTTCCTTCCGACGACAAACCTCCGCGTTCGCCCGATCGATGGCAAAGCGACGCTCAGACAGGCGTAGCCCCGGGAGGGACCCGCTAAGAGTTGTCCAGCATTTCGAGGGGGTGTTTTGTTTTTTTTTCCCCCAGTTCAGGCCATCGTTTTCCGCCACAAGTCTCTGGTTCGTTTATGAGGGGACGACGGGGTTGGCATCCGGGCGCTCCCCGGACCGCCCGGCGGAGACATTGAACCCCCCATCCGCCCGGCCGTCGGCACGGGGGAGAGTTGGGTACCCGGCGCCGTAATTTTCCAGTTCCGAGGTTTGACGGAGCCCCGCTGGCACCGGCGGCCAGGGTGAGGGGTGGGGGGGGGGGGTGTGTTTTTATTTTTGTTTCGGCCATAGCGGTACGTGTTACGCCCCGTACCTCCCCCGCCGCCGCCGCCGCCACCACCAACACCCCGCTCCGCG
>NC_084660.1:897239-942816 GCF_019802595.1 Syngnathoides biaculeatus
TCTCTTAACAAGTATTCCTGGCAACATTGCAGTATGTTTTTTGCCAAATTCGCCAGACCCGTCCAAGAGGGTTCTACAGAGAGGTCTCAACTATTTCACGCAAGGATATGTACACGGAATTAAGATTTTGGACGGAGCAGGATGCAATGTCAGAGTTACAGCGAAACGTTGCCGATCGATGCAAAAAGGTTTGACGCCTCACAAACTTCATATTGAAATCCAACAGGATAAAATAGTGGAATCTTACTGCACATGTGAAGCAGGATGAGTACGTTTTACTTGGAAAGATCACGAGTAATGTCATTGTAGTCTTTATAAGTGACTGGGTGTATTCATTTGACTTGGCTCGTAATGGAACCCAGTACTCTATCTTAAAAATCCGATGCGATACAAATAGGCAACGAGGCATTTCTCTTGCATGACATCCCGCATTTAGTATCACTAACCCGACTCTTTGGCATGAAACATTACACATTTCATTCAGCAGGTCAGTGATACACTAACAAAGTGAAAGTTGCTCTCCTGCAATGGATAAAGCACTGACAATCATGAAATCAAACTTGGAGAAGATACTTCTCCCTTACCTTCGAACATACAGCCTTGTGTTGAGTTGTACGTGTGCTCTTCCGCGAGCCTTAAGGCATTGTAGACACTTGGTCAACTGTTTTTTAGGCTTTGGGAAATGAATCAACTCGACCCATTGTAACCTAGCAGGATATCTTTCATCAGAATCCCACGTTCCCCAAGCGCATCTGAGGACCATTTTGTTCGGAACGTCAACTATTCCAAGCGCTCGCGGCCGATAACCAGCATAGCTTGTGGAACATGATTGACAAGAGAGGCAGGTCAAGCCAGGGGTTAAGACAATGCAGCTATCTGATTGGCTATTATTGTACGAGTGATTGACAGGTCTGAAAGGTCCATTCCTACCTGAAATGAAACGATCGCGACACAGGTGTGTGTATTTCATTGGGCACCAGCCATCACGTTTAATTGCGGAAATCCATCGGCATTTTCTGGTCTTTTCAGCTGGTATTTCATAGAATGATCTATTTGAAGAACTGTCTCCTCTATTGTGACGACCAACAGCACAACAGGTCTCGGGCATTGTGAAAAATCTGCTCCGGTTCAGTGACACCCGCAGTGCCAAGCAGCTTTGTTTGACCCGCAATATGGTGTCATAAACAGTGACGTCACGCACACGATCTCTATCGCATGAAAGATGCAGAACTTTTTATTTTTAATTTGTTTACCAGCAAAGTCCAAATTTCAATGTAGAAGTTTTCTTGAATGTGTTTCCCTTGTGATGTTCACCGTATAAGTTCCACATGGTCTTTTTGCATTGACTCATAGTAAAGGTTTACTGTCTGTGTAGGCAAAGTCTACCTGGTTTTTGAGTACGAACAATCTGTGCGGGCCTTGCTCCATACCTGCTATCAGGACCCGTTTCACCCAGACTTTAGTCGGGAGTACTACTTCAAATTGTGCAGTGGCCGAATGCATGGCAAAGATGTGAGTACAAACTTTATTTATCTATTTATTTTAAAAAAAATTGGGGATCAGGGAAATGAATTGGGTGGGCTAAAAATCAAATTTGATGCAGTACGACAGACATTGAAAAGTGAATATTATGTGACTCCGACTTTGTCATGTAAACTGTTCCCATGGTTTGTTGCGGGTTGACTTGATACTGTACTTTTGCCAATTGACAATAATTGCACTCATTTTCTATGGAGCAAGGCTGTTGTGAATGTGGTTTGGCCTTGTCTTGCTGAAATAAGCACATGAGTCCATGAAAAAGGCGTTGCTTGAATGGCAGCATGTTTCCCCAAAACATGTAGTGAGCTCTTACACCCACGTCATCAAATCACGTCACTGGCCGGAAGTGTTGGTCAAACAAACCATTCTTCAATGCTAAGTCGGTTGGAGACGATGCGAAAATACGTCTTATATCACGACGCCCAGAGTTTTGTCCGATACTGTGAAACATTTAAAAAGTGATAAAAAACAAAGGTACATGGAAAAATGAGAGACACTTGACATAGAGGACCCATATTTAATGCTGAAGTCGATGTTTTCGCCAATAAGAAATTGGACTATTAATTCACTTCCGCTTGTCTTGGACAACTGGAGCTACACATGTATCCGGTGAATAACTTGTTGAGATTTACATGGAAGAGTTTGAAAGCATAGAAAAGTCTCGGCGCATACAAATACTTCGTTGGCGGATCTCTTCTCAATCAAGAATAAATCCCACATAGTGATGTACCCACTCAGATTTTTTTCAATACAAATACCAATATTTCAATAAATGACCCCTGGTTTTACACAAACTTGCATTCATTGACAATGATGGGAAAAAAAAAATGACAGCAAGTCGGCTCCTCTGTACACTAAGCGTGTTGCGGCCACACGTTAAACTTCGGTAAACTTATCCATGACAGAATTTTTTTTTTAAAATATGCATTGTTCTCTAATGAGTCCAATGCATATTTAAAAAAAGAAAATAAACCGCTGGGATAGGCTTCAGCCCCATACACGGAAGCGGGTTCCGGCCACATTTTGAACTTCGGTAAACCTCTGTGTGACCGACGGTTTATTTTCTTTTTTTAAATACGCATCGGACTCATTTGAGAACAATGCATATTAAAAAAAAAAAAGTCTGTCAGGGAGAGGTTTACTGAAGTTTAACGTGTGGCCGCAACACGCTTTGTATACGTTGGAGACGACTCCCTGTTGTTGTTGTTTTTTTTTTTTTTTAAATGCATTGTTCTCAAATGAGCCAATTTGGGATTATAAATACTTGTTGGGAATTTGAGATTGAGAAGAATAATTCCTACCTGAAGGGAAGTGATCGCTACCTATTTGGTTGGGCACCATCCATCATGTTTAATTGCAGAAATCCATCGATCTTTTCTTGTGTTTTCAGCTGGTTTTCCATAGAATGACCTCGTTGAATGTCTGTCTCGTCTGTTTCAACAACCAACAGCACAACAAGTCTCAGGCATTGTGAATATTCTGGTTCAATGTCCCCCACACTGTCGAGTGCTCGACAGCTCTTTTTGACCAGCAATATGGCGCCGTGAAAATGGTGACGTCACGTGCACGAGCTCTATTTACGTTTCAGCATGAAGGGTGCCTTCACATGCCATTGGCACTAACACAGCCCCATCATCATCATCATCATCAGATGCTGACTTTTTAACTTTGCGTCCGTAGCGGTCCGGATAATTCTTTTCCTCTTTGGCCCAGAGGACATGACATCCAAATTTTCCAAAAACAGTTTCACATCTAGACTCGTTTGACCACAACACACTTTTCCACTGAGAATCATTCGATCTCAGATGAGCCCAGAGGGCCCAGAGAAGCTGGGTGGCATTTCTGGGTGTTTTTGATGAATGGCTTTTTCTTTTCTTTGTCAAAGTTGCACTTACGAATTGTATTTACTGACATTGGTTTTCTAAAGTGTTCCTGACGCCATCTGGTGATGTCCTTTTACACGTTGAAGTCTCTTTTTGATGCAGTGCTTCTTGAGGGATCAAAGGTCACGGCCAACCAGCGTTGATGTTTGGCCTTGCTTATACTGTATGCTGTGATTTCTCCAGAGTCTGTGAACCTTTTGATGATGATGTGGACTGTGGATGATGAAATTGCTAAATTCCTTGCAATTTTATGTTGAGTAACATTTGTCCTTAAACTGTTTTGAACGGGCAGTCCGTGCCCTGATTTCCAATGTTGCCATTTGGGCGCTTTTTTGAAAACTTAGAAATTGTGGTCTCCTGTAAAAAGGTTTGTAGCCTTCAAAAAATCCAAATGACTGCCAAGTGTTCTTGTGTGGCTCCAGGTACAGGTTATTCCCTGGGTCATTTCGGACAACAGCTATGTGTGCTGCTCTGCTCATCATTTGGAGGCCAGCAAGACTGTTTTTGTGGGCGCACTGCACAGGATGCTCAACGCCAAAGCGCTGGCCAGGATTATGAATGACCTGTTTGGAGGAGTCGTACATGTGGCCATTTACACAGACAAACACAAATATCCCATCGGTAAGACTGCACAAACCAGATTTTCTTCCTTCCTTTTACTTCCTGTCAGCCATACGTTGCTTAGTATGGATTCTCTATCCCACAACCCTCAAGCGTGTCTGTGGTTCCCTCATGCAGCTGAATGTAAGATTCTGAGCCCATTTACTGGGTCTCAGAATATGCATGTCTGTGGAGGTCAATGTACCGTCGAATCTGATAAACCGTACCCAATAGAGTAAGTTTGGACTTGATTCACACAAGTTGCACTGACCCTTATCAAGCTAACTTGTGAAAAAATACATGAGTGAAAAAGTCCTGAAAGTGTCATGACAAAGTTGTTGATGATGCTTCCCCTATCAATTTATTCTGTTTGTGTGTTTGGGCTTAGTTGCCTTTGAGGGCCTAGTTGATCAAAGAAGATGAAAGAAGTTAATCATCTGACTTTTTTTTTCATTGTCAGTTATTGTAAACAAATGTTCATCCTGATCTCAAAACTTTGAGCAAAAAAGGATCCGGTGCTTGACTCATGACAGCTCAAATTACGCATCTGTTGATGGGCGTTTACAGTAACAGGAATTGGAATTGGCAAAAGTCTTTTGTCGGTTTGGTGCAAAATAAAATGGTGGCGTTGTGTGCTGTGTAGGCTCTGGACGCGTGACTTTTAGCAATCAGCAAAGTTACCTGAAAGCGGTGTGCGCAGCCTTTGTGGAGATCAAAAGCCCCACGTTTACAAAGAAGGTACCCCAAAACGGTCTGCACTTGTCTGAATGGACCAGAAGTCAAATCAAAACTGTGTCTGCCTCGTTCTCGTCAGGTCCAGATTGACCCTTACCTCGAAGACTCCATGTGTCAAGTTTGCCTTTGCCAAGATGGTCCTTTCTTCTGCAGAGACCAGGTCAGCATTCAGGCAAAATAACAGTATATTGTTTTTGTGCCACTATGAAGCTTTTAGTGGTCATTTTTTTAAAAAAAAGCGTCTTCTATTTAAACCCAGGCGTGCTTAAAATACTACTGTCGCTCGTGCTGGCACGGGGACCATTCCATGGATGTCCTGGGCAACCACCAGCCCCTCATGCGCAAGAAATAGAACAGGGACTCCGGCTCGGAGGCCTCCAGCAAACGTCCTCTCGGGGATCAGCTGCAGAGCAGAGGAGAGCACGTCTCAGACGGCCGTCGGCGTGAGGGGCAGGGTACTCCACCGGGCACTGGGGTTAGATCACTAGGAAATGTTCGCTTTTTGCACTTGCTCTGTTTTTGCTGTTCACAGTTGGCACGTTTACATGTTGCATGGTGACGAGCAGTCATGCAAGTGTCATTGCCATTCATTGGCAAATGCCATACAGTGCCTTTAAATTTGTAGTTTTTCCCTCCCTGCCCTTCCCCCAGTTGATGTTTTTCCAGTGCAAGCTAACTGGTGTTTCTTACTTCGGGAGTTGAATGTTGGGCTTCATTTAACCAATTGCATTTTAGACTTTTACAGTTTTTTTTAACTAATTTGTACACACAGCGGTTTCAAGTCATGACATGAAAAATTTGAACAGAATTCTACCTGGAGGCAGTTTTGGAGAAAACCTTTTTATTTCCTGATCTCTTTTCCTGATCCTTGTCCCCTTTTTTTCTGACCACTTTTAATTTGTCCTGCCAGATTTCACACTTTGTAAACCTTGTTTGCCCCCCTGTTGCGATTGGACATAGTTGCATAATTTCTGTGCCGAGGACTGTTGTTCCTTGTTCTCCAGTTCTTTTGCCCAGCTGCTTTTTACAGTTTGCAAAGTCTACCTCATTGTGATCTACAAAGTTTGCTCCCTACGGTTGTGGAGTTCTTTCAGAATGGGCACAATAAAGTTGTTTAAGCATTAAACTGCAGTCTGTATTATTAAATTCTGCAAATGGCTACTCACACCACCTTAGTTGACTCCGAATCTGCCGCTTGTTTTAAATTAGAGGTTGTGATAAAAAAAATTATTCTGCAGTTGGCGGTAAAATTATAGTGTTCTTAGGAGGAACAATAACAATGAAAATAATTCTTTATTTTGAAAAATTTGAGTGTGAATGGCAAAAAGCTGGGCTGATTAGGAAAAATATTAATATTAATCCTTTTTAAAATAGCTCTTACTGGTGTTGTGGAAAATCCAGTTCCTCCTGATACTGTTGCCTGAATTAGAGATGGGCAACCTCAATTACCCATGGGTTCAGACAGCTGGCAATAAATCCCGGGTGCTCAGTCATGCACTGCAGCAGATGGTCTGGATAATATGCCATTTTCTGGTGAATATGTTGACTCTTATGGAAACAAACTTTCTTCTGTTTTTCCATGGGTATGCATCACTTCGACAGCTCAAAGAACCATATTATCCTGTACACAGAACCATCCACCCCATTTACATTTCAATTTTAACCATTTAGTGCCTAAACAAAATCACAAGATACCAGTTTATGGCTTTCAGTCTAAAGTTTAGTGGTTTTGCTCATGACATCTTGGGAAAAATGTGACTAAAATAGGGATGGACAGCTCTGGGTACTGTCTGGTTATGGCATCAGTTTACCACGTCAAATTATATGTATGGTGGAAGTAAGTGAAGCAAGACCAGCTACTGCGCTCAAATTAACGTGACAACTTCCTAAGCGGATTTCGTTCATTAAAATCCTTGTTTGTGAAAATATACATACTTAGACTAAAACACGGCATTTGCATTATTTTAAAACAAGACTGAAAACTTCATATATTCATTCAGGATAGCGAAGCCATTTCTATTTATCAGTTTATGGTTGAGTAAAAAAAAAAAAAAATAAAAACTTCACAAATGCTTACCAGTGTGTCCAACACAAAGCATGGCCTCCTCCCTGGGTCTGACTGCAGGCTCGGCACCTTCATCACCAGCTATTTCGTCTGCATTTGAACATGTGTTCTGTCCAACTGGCTCAAATTGATTTAACGCCTTTATAAATCTCGTATTCTTCGCCTTCTTCATGGGATCCTTCAGAATAATGTTCATTGCTCAAATTATCTGAGAATTCCTTGTCGTTCTCACGTTGGAGTCGAACTCCAGCCATGTTTATGTCTCATTCTTATCTCGCGTCCCTTCTCGGGATTTCACTCTGTGTCCTCGGGTATTTCCGGCGAATTCGGGAAAATGTGATCAATTTTTGCCAATAACCAAAAGCTACAAACTCACCTCCCACTTGCTCGCAGACTCTGCAAAGCCAGCCGGCCGGAGGCGAGGTGATTGTAAGATCACCTCAGGGAACAGATATAGTGGATTGTTCCTTTACTCATCAGAAGCGACCACCTCGAGCCACTCTGGATGTGACCTCACCACAGTTGATGACTGGAGTGGTTTTATCCCTTAATCTGCACAGCAGTATGACGATCAGCGGGTTGGTTCAGACCGTCTCACCTCAGTTGATGCGTCAGGTAAGTTTCTCGCCTACGTTGAGCCGTCTGGAGAAGAAACTGCGACTGTTAGTTCACCTCAGGCGATGAGTCCAGTGGATATATCCTCGACTCCACAGAAACATCCAAATAGAGGCACGCTCTCCCCAAAGCAATGACTGGTTTGCCTTTGTCCTAGACTCCTAAGAAAAGTTTGGTGAGAACCGCGATGATCCACACTTCAGCTCGGTCCATACGTCGAGTGCATGCAACCTTAACTCTGAGGCTTCCGGCTGAACACACAGTGAGTGTCAACACATCCGATCACATTAATCACCTCAGTGGCTAATGCCAGTGCCTTTCTCCTTGACTCCTGACCTAAGGGTTCGCCTTGAGCACTGGTGTCAAACTTGAGGCCCGGGGGCCAGATCCGGCCCACCGCATCATTTTATGTGGCCCGCGAAGGCAAATCATCAGTGTCGAAATCTGTGATTCTTCTGAAAATTTGTCCCAATATTTCAAATCGTCATAAATGATAATGTTGAAATATTATCAGCATTTTTGTATTACCAAACATGAACAATGGTTGAAAAACCCATTACGCTTAATTTCTGATTCCAGAACTAGTTCATAAATTTCATGTGTAAATATGATGAAGCGATTCAGGATTTCTATGGTTTCACCATAACGAGCCTCTGAGGGAAATTGTAACTACAATGTGGCCTGCGACAAAAATTAGTTTGACACCCCTGACCTAGAGGAAGGATGACCGTGACGTCATCTCGGATGGGTCTCAACTCACCGGGTGTCGCCTTGCCTCGGATTTCTCTTACCACATCTCGCTCAATATGCGGGGCGCCTTCGAGCTTGAATGCACATCGACGTCCAGTCCGAGACACGGTGAGTGTCGCCTCACCTCAGTCGAGGAGTGTCTTGTGTTTCTCCTTAACTCCGCGTAACTGTACATGTGCATGATGACTGAATATGATGACTCTCAACTCATCTAACTTAATGAGTGGAGTGACTTTCTCCTTGACTCCGCAGGACCGTCCCCCGATCGAGACAATGGATGTGAGCTCACCTCCGTTGAGTCCATTGGCTGTCACCGCAGCAAGGTCGGATGTGAGCTCACAAAAGTCGCCTAACGCCTCACATCCGTCGACTCCATCTGCTATTACTGTCATTTCATCTGAGTCGGATCCATTGGAACTATTCACCACTGAGTTCAATGGATCTCGACTCACGTCCGTCGACTCTGGCGGGTTTTGCCTCAATTCGCTCGAGTTTACTGACTCCCACCTCACCCCTGTAAAGTCCTGTGACTCTCACCTCATCTGAGTCGAGTCCAGTGCCTCTCCCCTCACCTATTTTGAGTCCAGCAGCTGTCACCTCACCTCAGGTGAGTCTAGTGGGTCTCACCTCACCTCATTTGAGTCCAGTGCCTTTCACCTCACCTGAGTCGAGTCCACCATCTGTCACCTCACCTGTCACCTTAGTCCACTAAACTATCACCTCACCTCAGGGGAGTCCAGTGACTCTCACCTCATCTTGTTCAAGTGCAGCAGCTGTCTCCTCACCTGAGTCAAGTCCACCATCTGTCACCTCACCTCAGGTAAGTCTAGTGGCTCTCATTTCACCTCATTTGAGTCCAGTGCCTATCACCTCACCTGAGTCGAGTCCACCATCTGTCACCTCACTTCAAGTGAGTCCAGTGGCTCTCACTTCACCTCATTCGAGTCCAGTGCCTCTCACCTCGCCTTAGTTGTGTCCACGAACCTGTTACCTCACCTCTGGTGAGTCCAGTGCCTTTAGCCGAGACGCTGCTCAACAGTCCGACTGGAAGCGACCGGTCAAGCCCTTGTAACCACCCAACAAAGTTAGTGTCCTCGGGATTAGCAACACACAATCCCTGCTGTCAAAATTCAAATCTTTTACTGAGACACTGGACTTCCTAAAGGCAGGCATGTGCTGGTCCATGCGATGCAGGTCTCCGACCTAGACCAGCATATGGATATCGGTTACGATGGTGACGGTGTTCTAATTCAAATGGAGAGGTTAGTGGGACTCTGTTACGGGATACACCGACTGCATCTGACATACATCATCGGAGGCTGTTTAAAGAACCAGTACAACTTCCTGAACAAGCACGTGCCACTCCACTGGTGCTCAAACGATGGACTTGTGGCACTGAAAAATTGCCCGGGACACATGCTGTCACACATGAACGACGGCTACGTCCTCACTGTGATGATCCTGCCGACGAACATCAAGTAGCCTGATGGCAATTTGTCGTTGGCGCACTTTTGCCGTACCGTTGCCTGGTGGGTGCTCAATGACGTGGTTGGGGAGTTCAAGGAGTTGGTGGGAAACCTGCCTAAGGAGGACTTAAGCCGGCCCGCCATCCAGAAGATGAAGACGTGCGACTGCAGGTCAAGGAACCTGGCCTTTGTCCTGACGCTCTTGGGCGAGGAAATGAAAAAGGCCAACACCAGGGCAGATGTCAAAGCCGTCACTTTTGTGTGTAAATTCGGCCAGCAGGACGTAGACCCTTTCGACCTGACTAAAATAGCCAACCAAGAGCTGTTGAGAAGCGTTTCGATCCACATGGCCAAGAAGAAGAATACACACCTCCTCTTCTGGCTTTGGTGCAGGCAGCGTGTGGTGGAGATAAGGGGAGCTTTCTTCACCTACCTGGGAATGCACGAGGCGGTGAATTTCCAGACTAATCTGGAAGTAAGGTAGATGGACGTGCACCGGGATCTGCGTCAGGTGTTCTCCAAAAGGGGGAAAGAGCTCTTCTTAGGCCACCCACTCTCACCTGATGACATTAATCTCAGCATCAGCCTCGGAACCAGCTCGATTGCCTTCTACAGCCTGACGCGTGAAAGGGGGTTTTTCTCAGACCGGGGCCGTACAATTCGGCCAGTGTGAAGGACCCCCCGCCGCCACTGGAGAATTGGAGGCGAGATCACCCCCAGAAGACCCACAACCTGTGGACCTGGCCGCTTTGCCAAGTGCTTGAGGCTTAGCCGGCGGTAATCGGGAACGTGCTCATAAAGGTCCTGGTGGGGGACATATATAAGCGCAACCATCAACTCCCGTGGGACCACATGAAAGACTCCACACCGCCTGGACGGCTGACAGGAGCCACCACTCTAGAAGCGCTTTGCTGTGGAAGAGTGCTTATAGCAGGGCTTCCCAGCAGAGAACCGCAAGTTTTTCTCCAGGATGACATTAGGCACACACTCGAATACCTACCGTTTCACACCAGGAAGTACTGGGATGAGGTGGAAGTATCCTTTGTTAACCTTGAGAAGACATGCAGCCTTCTTCTGTCTACTTGGATAAGTCGAAGAGCATTACATTGCCTCCCAGAACATTAAAGGATTTAAATTAAAAAGCGTTAAAATGATGAAAAACCTATACATTGATTAAAAGAAATACTAACTGGACACAAAAGTGCACCCACCTGAAACCCCCATTCATCCATCCATTTTCTGAGCCGCTTATCCTCACAAGGGTCACCGGAGTGCTGGAGCCTATCCCAGCTGTCAATGGGCAGGAGACAGGATACACCCAAGCAGACACAGGGATAATATGCAAACTCCACACAGGGAGGTCGGGGATTGAACCCGGGTCCTCCTAACTGTGAGGCCAACGCTTTACAGCTGCGCCAGCGTGTATGTTGTTGCTTATATAGTACCGCCACGAGGCTGCAGCTAGGCGGCTAATAACTAGTACTGGTTCGATGCGTGCAAATTTTCCCAGCTGATCAACGAGCCTCAACTGTGACAGGCACAGGTTTATCCTGTCAGGTTGACCCCACGGGAGGTGAAAGGAGGACAAATTTGGGTGCGTTTTCTCAGTTTTGTCGCACAACACGTCAGCATCTTGGCTTAGCTAGAACGAATGGTCTGTAATGCTAAGCACCGGCGACATCAGGGGCGGGCTCAAGGATGTTTCTTCCGGGTTTGGTTGTGAAAGCTGGCACATACCCAGATTTTGCTTGGATTTGAAAAACTTTCTTTCTTTTCATTTTTTTTTCAATTAATATCCAAAATATATGCCATCATAACATTACTTCACATTGGAGTTTTTATTGTACATATGAATTTGTCTTCCTTTCACTCTGTTGCAATGTTTCCTGTGTTGTTCTCGTTGTTTTGGACATATGACGATTATGTGTCAGCTTTTGCAGATCTTTGACTCGCTGAGGATGCTGCGAAGCTGTTGAATCAAAGGGACAGTTGTAAGTTTAGACATCCACAGCCACATAAAACTTATCTCCTTTTCTTCACTCCGTGTCCATGTTAATTCCTGTCTAGTTGACACCCTTGCTATCGTCACTACCAAACTTCCCGTTTGATTCCTGGATTATGATGTCACTCATTGTCAAACTGAGGTATTTTGCCTGGCCATCGCCAAAAACACTTAACTTCCTTGCTAAGAAGATGAAATTTTCAAACACTGATGAATAAAACTACAAACTTGGCCAACAATGCAACAACCCTCTTCCGCTGCAAACAAGCTCTTCTGCTGCAATGAAGCTCTTGCACTGTAACCAAACTCTTCCGCAGATATGAAGCTCTTCCGCTGCAAACAAGCTGTTCCGGTCAAACTAACCTATTCGCTGCAATGTAGCTCTTCTGCTCTTGCGCTGTTTAATCTGACAAACTGGTTGAACTATTTTGTGATGTGCTTGCTTTTATTACACCTTGTTTTTCAAAAGAGGCATTTCATTGTCTTCTACGTTTGTACGTCTTTGGATGCTAGCACAAGTTGTCATTGAGCAATTTGACTTGTTTGAACTTTTAGAAAGCCTGCATGTGTATTTCATTTAAAAATGCCTGAATATACTGAAAAAAAATGTCAGCAGATGTGGATGTGCGTTAGCTTTCCGATGTTGCTACTTTCATCTTCATAACATATTCTGATTTAAAGTTATTTTTAAAGTCTCTTATTGCAACTTTGGCCTAAAATCCCCAAATGCTACAATAACCCGCTAACTTGTATTTGGTCTGAGCTATAGAGAACACAAAACTGAATAGTATATTTTTCAAAATATTATAAGAGTTATTAAATGTGTGTATAAATCATGAAAAGTTGGGAGGAAACTCATTAAAAAGTAGCAGTCGCTGATGGTGTACTGGTACACAGGCCTGAATTTGGTGCAGGCAGAGTGTGATGGATTGGATTTGATGTTTCAAAGTGTTTCAAAATCCATTCATCCATTATCCAAGCCGCTTATCCTCACAAGGGTCACGGGAGAGCCAGAGCCTATCCGAGCTAGCTTTGGGCGAAAGGCAAACTACACCCTGAACTGGTCACCAGTCAGTCACAGGGCACTGTGTTTAAATATGATTTATTTTTTTCAATAAAGTTTTCATATATCAAGTAGTACAGTTAGAACACATATAGAAGAGTAATTTTGAGTATTTCCAGTTTGTAATCACATTTTTTGCACTGTATGGCCTTTTATTGCTGTTCATTGTTTGTTGTCAATAAAATTGTTTTTATCCCCTTTTAAATGATTTATCTCTTTTCAATTACTTTCTATCATGCAAACCACATTGTGTATTAAATGCGCAACAAAAATCAATACTTTGCTTTGCTTGGCTTTAATCAAGGATCAAATTTCTTCTAACTGATTAAAAAGTGTTGACATGAGATTCATGTGTTACATTAAATTCAATAACCGTCTAAATGACTCTTAGTTAAGAAACGTTTATTACTAACACTTACAAATGATAAAAAATATATATATACATAAAATGGATTGCAAATGGGAACAGTGTGTTCATATGAAACACAGTGTACATGGAATTACAATGTAAAATGGCTCGGTAGATGGTTTGACACTAAAATGGAAGACTGGAATTGTAGGATTTGTTCTTTTTGAACTTGGATTGAAAATAAGCTCCCGTTGCTTTTGCGTGCAGGCGGGCAAGGTGGACAGTTAAGAGGAGCTGCTCAACAGTCACTTGGCAGTTTGCTTTGAAAGGGACGACATCTCCACGTGTGCTAAACAGCATCGCTGCAGGTTAGCAACCCTATTTTGATTTTTAATCGAGCCATCCTGAACAAGGAAAGAGTAACCGTTGGAACAAGTGGTCTTGTGATGTTGAAGTGCATTCGTGAGCTCGTGAGCTAATTGGCCTAACCTGTGTGGATTTTTTAGCATATTAACACGCAGTTGGGGGACTTATTAGGCAACAAATATCGTCACGGCACCCTTGATACATATTATCTGTAGTCCTTTGCGGCCAGTTGAGTGTTTTTTGTCAAACTTTTGTAACTACGTAATAGTGTTGATTCTTCCTGTGCACGTCCTAAGAAGGTCTTATGAGGCATAAAGCTTGTCAAGGCACACTTGTTCGATATTGGATGTCGTTCAAATGTGTTATTACCCTAACCCTGCCTATTTTTTTTGTGTTGAGCACATCCTGAGAAGGACATATTAGGCCCTAAACCAGGGGTGCCCAGACTTTTTTTACTCCAAAATATACTTTTCAAGCAGCCAGCCACTCGCGGGGGGGGGGGGGGGGTGTGATTGATGATTCTCCCAATATTATGTTATTAATGTTATGTGATATCTTATACAAAATATATATTGATATATAGGGGGGAGATGATGCTCCCAATATTATGTTATTAATGTTATGTGATATATTATACTATATATAAATATAGATGTATATTTAAAATGCAGAATTAGCTTTTTGTCCACTATATTGTCTGTGCTTTCATCCTGGATAAGGCTGTGCCAAGGTGGAATTTTAAAATTACACACCATCTCATGCTGCACTTTCTACTTTGGGTTCAGACCTGAACTTTCCCACTCGGAAAAGAGAAAATCTCATCCAGTTTAACCACTTTTTGTTTGATTATTCACATACTCCAACAGTCATTGCATCTTAAAACAAAAGCATTTGTTTTCCAAGTAGCCATTAATATCGAAAGTAAACATGAGCAGAATGTCTAGGTCGTCTTTTCTCTACGTTGCCCAGACTGTTGCGAACTAAAGCAGCGGTTATGGACATTGATGGGCTGCGTAAGTGCTGTAACATTTGGAATTATGAGTGTACGTCTTTAAGAGTGGGGATGGGGGGCGGGCGTAAGGTAAACTAGGAAAAAGAAAGTGTGGCGGAGCAGCGTCGTTGTGAGACAAAGTTCCGCGTGCTGCCTAAAAGAAACCAGTGGCGTTTTCTTTTTATTTTTTACAGTACGTATCTGAATTGTGCCATTGGATGTAACAACCACTCATCCATCACTCATTGAATCACATTGTAAAATGCCACAAACTGAATAGCTGTATGGTATACTTTAAATTTGCATTGCATTATTTTTGCGCGCAACGTGGAATATCTGCAAAGTGCACGCGCGCAGTTTAGATTGAACATTGACTGACGTTTTTTTTTTGGCACGCCGTCCCGTGATCGACCAAGACTGCCTCACGATTGACGCATTAAGCAGCCCTGACTAAAAAGTTGTGAGAGCACACTTACTAAATATATATCCATCTATCCATTTTCTTTGCCGCTTTTCTTCACGAGGGTCGCGGGAGTGCTGGAGCTAATCCCAGCTGTCAACGGGCAGGAAGCAGGATACGCTCTAAAATGGTTGCCAGCCAATTGCAGGGCACATCGAAACAGCTGCACTCATAATCATACCGAAGGGCAATTTAGAATTTCCAATTAATGCATGTTTTTGGTATGTGGGAGGAAACCAGAGTGGCCAGCGAAAATTCACGCAGGCACAGGGAGAACGTGCAAACTCCACACAGGCTGGGCCCTGATCGAGTGGTTTCAAACTGGCGGGCCATTTGCGGCCCGCGTGGTCAAATTTTGTGGCCTCCACCTTAATATGAAAGTTTAATGTTCGTGCAGCCTTCGACTTTTACATGAATGCCACTTTTAGTGTTATGTGCAAAGCTAACCAATCATGGGGGGGTTATTTGGCTCTTGGGCACATGTAAGCAGAGAAATATTTTCCGAGTGAAAATTACTGCAGCTTTGCCATGTAGCGTTTTACTAGTAGTTTTGTACACAACTTGTTGACACAAGCATCTTTGTTTATGTTCATCTTTCATTCAATCATTTACCTCGCTGCTTATCCTCATCAGGGTTACGGTGGTGCTGGTGCCAGTCCCAGGTATCATCGAGCAAGAGGTGGGGTACACTCTAACTAGTTGCCAGGCAATTGCAAGGCACATGGAGACAGACAACAGTCGCACTCACAATCACACCAAAGGTCAATTTAGAGTCCCAAATTAATGCATGTTTTTGGGGATATGGGAGGAAACCGGAATGCCCGGAGAAAACCCACACAGGCACAGGGACAGCATGCATACCCCACACATGCAGGGCCAGGATTTGAATCCCGGACTTCAGAACTGTGAGGCCAACGGTCTAAGCAGTTGCACCACTGTACTACCTCCTAGTTTATCTTTATGTCTTTAACTTTTTTTTTTTTCAAGCAGATGCTTGAGAAGATTTAATTTTGTTTTAATTTCTAATTAAAATTGGCCGTGAGCGAATGTGCACCAACCTCAGCCGGATGCTGCCTCCGGCGGTCCCGAAGTAAATTGAGATTGAGACCCCTGATGTGGACCATTTAAATCCTGTGTACTCTTTGCCATCCATCACAAATGTTAGACGCAATGAAGTGGCATGCGATTATTTCTGCCTCCACTGTGGAATTTGACAGTCGCTATTTACTTTATCCCATTGTAGTGACAAGGGATACCTCCAACCAGTTGCCGATTGCAATGACTTCCCCAGAGACTCCACGGAACGGTCCACCGAGAGGCGTGGAGGGTGGCGCCTCTCCTCCGAGTTGTTCCGAGACTCTGCAGAGCCGTCCGGCTGAGGACAAGGTGAATGTCAGCACACCTGGCGTGACCAGTGTCGTGCCTGTCTACTTGAGTCCGCAGCAGACTCCGCCTAGAGCAGGGGTCGGGAACCTATGGCTGGCGAGCCATATCTTGCTCTTTTGATGGTTGCACATGACTCGCGGAGCCCTCATAACGAACATACTGTACATGTCATTTCTGTCGGGCAGGCAACGCAAATGATGCAGTTTGTCTTCTCGGTGGGAAACTTGAATCGGGGCATCCCCACCCGTCGTCACTCTAAGGTGGATACATGGGAGACGTGCTTTCAGGGTAAAAACTGTGGTGCGTTGTGTTTATACAGTGGGCCCTTAATTACACTGAGTCATATGTGACGCCATGGGTCCTCTACGGTTAAAAGATTTGCCATTTATGGTTGAAGGTTCTCGACCCCTGGCCTCGAGGCACGCTGGGTGTCATCGCAAAGGATGACTCGAATGTCTTTGTCATTTACTCCACAGAACCATCCACGGATAGGCGCGGAGGGTGGCACCTCTTGTGAGCCTTTTGCCTTGCCTCCACGGAAGCGTCCACGTACAGGCGCGGAGGGTGGTGACTCACCTCCATCTCGCTCCAACATTCGGCGGAGCGGTCCGGCCGAAGACAAGGTGAATGTCAGCTCACCTCGGGTGACGAGAGTGGTGCCTTTGTCCTTTACTCCGCAGAAGCCTCCACCTGGACTCGAGGTGGCTCTAGGTCCTCGAGGCACACTGGGTTTCACGTCACCTGAAAGGATGACTTAAGTGCCTTTGTAATTTACTCCACACAAGCGTACGCCGATAGGCGAAGAGGGTCGCAACCTGCTTAACCCTTTTGCCTGGAATACATCGCTGTCGATGCATCGTGTGTGTTTCGCCTTGACTGCGCTGAGCCAGCTGGTGAATGTAAGCTCACCTCAGGTCACAAGTGTCGTGCATTTGTCCTCTACCAGTCCAGTAACCAGAGCCACGCCTCCTCCACTGCTGATGATTCCGGCAGAACACACAGTGAGTGTCACCTCGCCTCGGTCGAATCGCTCACATCAGTCGATCACTTGAGTGCTTTTATCGTTGACTCCACAGAACCCTTCACCTAGAGGCGCTATGACTCTCATGTCATCTGAGATGGGTGGCACCTCAGCTTGGATGGGTCTGACCTCACCTCAGATGGGTCTGACCTCATCTGGGTCGATACATGCAAGGCCTTTGACCTCGGCAGCAGAGAGACGTCCAGCCCGAGGCACGGTGAGTGTCGCCTCAACTCAGTTGTCGAGTGTAGTGTGTTTCTCATTGACTCCGCGGAGACACAATGGTTCTCAGGTCGCTCACCTCAGTCCGTGACTGCACTTCCTTTCTCCTTGACTCCACAGAAGAGTTCAGCTCAAGGCGGGCTGCCTGGCACATCATCACAGGGGCGTCGCAACTCACCTACGTCAATATTTGGTCAGCCTATCAAACTGATTCCACGGAAACGTACAGACGTAGACACAGTGAGTGTCACCCTGCCTCGGTTGACTAGTGTAGTGCGTTTCTCCCTGACTCCGCAGAAACACGGTGGGGCTCAGAACGCTCACCTCAGTCCGTGACCACAGTGGCTTTGTCCTTGACTCCACAGGACCGTTCACCGAGAGGCATGATGGCTGTCACCTCACGTCCGCAGAGTCCGGTGGAAGTCCGCTCACGTCCGTTGAGTCTGGTGGACGTTGCCACAAATCCACCGAGTCCGGTGGATCTCCAGTCACCTCCATCGAGTCCAGTGGATGTCACGGCACCTCAGTCAAGTCCGGTGGATCTCACGGCACCACAGTCAAGTCCGGTGGCTCTCTCCTCAACTTCGTCGAGTCCGGTAGATATCTACTTAATTCCATCGAGTTCAGAGGATGGCAACTTTCCTCGCTTGAGTCTGGTGGAAGTCTCCTCGCCTCTGTCAAGTCCTTTGGATGTTGCCGCACATCTGCCTAGTCTGGTGGATCTCCAGTTGCCTCCGTTGAGTCCAGTGGATGTCACGGCACCTCCGTCGAGTCCAGTGGATCTCCGGTCACCTCCATTGAGTCCAGTGGATGTCACGGCACCTCAGTCAAGTCCGGTCGATGTCACGGCACCTCAGTCAAGTCCGGCGGCTTTCTCCTCAACTTCGTCGAGTCCGGTAGATATCTACTTATTTCTGTCAAGTTCAGAGGATGGCAACTGTCCTCGCCTGAGTCCGGTAGAAGTCTCCTCACCTCCGTCGAGTCCGGTGGATAACACCTTACCTTGCTCAAGTACAACAAGTCCCTCCTCCATTTACTCGGGCTGGTTGAGTCTCTCCTCAAGTCCGCAAAGTCTCGCCTTGACTCGCTCGAGTCCAGTGACTATCAGCTCATCCGGGTCCAGTCCAGCAACTGTCACTTCACTTTAGGTGAGTCCAGTGCCTCTCACCTCACCTCGGTTGAGTGTGGTGCCTTTATCCGAGGGCTAGGCTCACCAGTCCGACTGTAAGCGATGTCCGTAACCCTCCCGGAAGGCGGGTCGTGACTCCAACCGACCAAATTTGCAACACGCGATCCGTGCTGTCCGAGTTCCATTCGTGTGAAGTCTGAAAAAGACTTGTCTATCCACGTGGCTGTGTCCATCAGAGCGAAGAAGAAAAACACGCACCTCCTCTTCTGCAGAAACACATTCTGAAGGACCTTTATCTTAACCCTAACATTATTGCGTGGGTGGGATAGGACTAACCTACCTAACACTCGAGCAATGTTTCCTGTTGTTCCCGTTGTTTTTGACAAACTGAGGCTCATGTTTGATCATCATTTGATTGTCAGTGGTTATGACATGACTTGAAGTGAGCACAACGATGCCTAAGCTATGGAAATGTGTGTCCGCTTTTACAGATCTTTGACGACCACGGGGTGGCTGCTGACTGAACAGGACACAGTTCTAAGTGTACACATTCACCTACCAGCCAAGATGAGTAAACCCTTGAGATCTGGCATAATAACGTTAAGTTTACCGCACTCCCTCTTCACTTCCTGGATTGTTTAGCTCACTAAGGTTGAGGGTCACTTTCTGTTAAATGACATCACTTGGTGTCTAATCATGTCGGTAAACACTTAATTTTGGAATCTTTATGATGTCACTGTTAATTTGGCACACTTAGTGGATTTTTGACTGACTTTCTGTTTTGTTCCTCACATCACGATTAAAAGTCATTGCCTGTTTATGGACCACATTTGTTGTCGTTTTTCCCACACTTCTCATTTAGTTCCTGGTTTGTCACGTCACTTCCTGTCATACCTGTTTTTTTGCCTCAAAATCAAACATTGATGAAAAATTATTCAAACACTGATGAACACAACTACTAATTGGACTAAAAATGCACTCACCCTTAAGACCCCAGCAAAATTAAAAAAAATAAAAATAAAAATACATAAAACAACACAGTTTTTCCCCCACACGAACTCCGCCTTATCGTGGAGTGCGGGCTTGCGTGGCTCAATAATCACTGGCTCATCACAAAAGAGTTCACATCAGTTAAAATGTATTGTAACTGTCACTTATCGTAATCTAATCCATTATTGGGTGGCTGTGACGAAACTACGTAAAGGAGGACTTTGTCGAAAAAAATAGGAATGGGAGCACGCATTAAAAGTTAGTAGATGCCAGTGTTTCTTTTAATGCCAAAATTATTCGCGGATTTCACCTCGAAACATCTCTAAATTGGAAACTATTATCGAAATTCCCCAGCTGGAAAAGTGACAACCAGTCAGCGTTTGCCACGTCTGCAGTGCTTCCTGTTCTGACCCCATTGGTTGTAGATACGTTTCACCGAAAACAGAAAACATCCACTATCTGGCATTTTGTAGCCGATTTTTGTGAAGAATAACTACAAACAAAGAAAACAAAAATAACAATGTACACAATTCAAGCCTATGCGTTTGAGCCTCAATCGAGCTAGTGCACATGACGTCACCATTTTCACTGCGCCATATTGCCGGTCAAACAGAGCTGCTCGACATTGTGGGAGACATTTAACCGGAGGAGAATATTCACAATGCCCGAGACCTGTTGTGCTGTTGGTTGTCGTAACAGACGAGACAGATCTTCAAAGAGATCATTCTATAGAATACCAGCTGAAAAGACCAGAAAAGATCGGTGATTTCGGCAATTAAACGTGATGGATGGTGCCCAACCAAATACACACACCTGTGTAGCAATCACTTCATTTCAGGTAGGAATTATTCTTCTCATTCTCAAATTCCCAAGAAGTATTTATCATGCCAAGTTGAGCCATCATTTGAGTCACTGGAGGTGGCAGAAATGAAGATGTTGAGGTTCTCGCGATGAGTGAGAGGTTTGGATAGGATGAGAAATGAGCACATTATAGAGGGACAGCCAAAGTTCGATGTTTTGGAGACAAGGTTCAAGAGAGCAGACTTCGATGGTTTGGACATGTTCAGAGGCGAGAGAGTGAGTATATTGGTGGAAGGGTGCTGAGGATGGAGCTGCCGGGCAAAAGAGCGAGAGGAAGACCAAAGAGAAGGTTTATGGATGTGGTGAGGGAAGACATGAGGGCAGTTGGGGTTAGAGAGGAAGATGCAGGAGATGGGCTTGGATGGAAAAAGATGACACGCTGTGGCGACCCCTAACGGGACAAGCCGAAAGGAAAAGAAGACAAATCCATTGCATACTTTGTTTTTAGGGTATGTGCTGATCAAGGAGTGGAAAACGAGGTTTTGTTTATGGTTCGTGGGACAGGAAGCAGCAGCTTGATATCTGGAAAGAGTGTTCACAATCAAAGGTTTGTTGCTATTAAAAGTTTAGAATGTCTGATATTTTTTAAAGTCAAAAGTAACACAAGCTTTTTGTGATCTTTAACATAATGAGATTCAAAGGGCATTTTAACTATTTGCTTATTACTCTGTAATTCAAGGATTGAGCAACTGTGGAGAGACCTGTGGGCAGCTGTGACATGCATTTATTACGAT
The DNA here is from genome assembly GCF_019802595.1 of Syngnathoides biaculeatus. Lineage (NCBI taxonomy): Eukaryota > Metazoa > Chordata > Actinopteri > Syngnathiformes > Syngnathidae > Syngnathoides > Syngnathoides biaculeatus. Next base: position 918,467 of record NC_084660.1, read on the forward strand.
GTGCTTCACTACCTTGAAGGGGGTACCTCAACATTTCAAATGTTGCACACCTCTTCTGTTGCCATTATGTCTTCCTTCCACGGCTGCAGGATGATCTGGACACTTTCCACAATGGCTAGGACGTTCATCCACTTCGAACTGAAAGCACACGACTCCTAACCAGCTCTGGGTTCTTGGTCGTAACCATCACCCAACTCCTGAATCATAACAGTTCCTTGACAGAGATACATTTTAATGGTACAATTGCATTGATTTTATTCACCTCATTTATAAAATAGCAACCTACAATAATATGACAAATTAAATGGAGTTCTCTCCCACCCTTCCTTGTGTTTTACAGAGTGTACAGATTCCAGACGTCGAATGGGAAGACAGCGGGCTTCCGAATTCCAATTTGAAACTGACTGATGAGCAAATGTCAGCTTTAAGCGACGCAGTCAACCCGAGAGCCGCATCCCAGTTTCTGGCTGTGAAATTTACATTGCTGCAGTTCAGTTTTGTGAACAGTTTTATATTCTGTAAAAGTTGCTCCTGCAGGAACCACTTACTGGAAGGTACAATTGTCCATTTTTTAGAACTTCCAATTCATCGTACATTAGAAGAATCAGAATACATTGTTAGTTTGGCTTTTGTATTATATTTTCAAATGCACTACAAAGTTATGTTCACACTAACAATCAAATGTTTCATAAAAACAAATTTCAATGGCATATTTTGAACTGCCATTAACTGAAACAGTGCAGTGTAATGGCAAAAACTCCTCTGAACATTGTCATGTTACTTGTCTTGTGTAAATGAGTTCAACATTAAACCATATCTGAAGAACTTGTGATCTGAGAAACATACACTTTTATTTCTCTAAATCTCAACAACACATAACTGTTTCATTGTAACGCAGCTTTTTTCTCATAAAAAAATGTTAACATTGCAATTGCCTAATAAAAAAGCATAAACATGTTTTCAACAAGTAGGTTGATTCACAGGAAACCAAAGCCAGTTTGGCAAGAGGAAATACAAAATCATCTTTAAAAAGACTTGTAGTCCTTGTAGTGACATGGGATTCTCAAAGTTTCCTAACAGGTGGCTGCTGCAGGATGCTTGTTTTGCACAATTTCCACAGACAGACGCGCTGGTAAATTCTCCCATCCAGTCCAGAATTTCACGAGATCTTTTAGCTCAGGTGGTGTAGCTTTGAAAGAGAACCAAAGGACAATACAACCAAAATGTCATTTTTATTTACCACACAACCAGAACATTTACTTGTTAAATTAGTGAAGTAATGTGAAGGGTTTTAAGGTGACTGGAAATCTGCAAGACAATTTTCCATCTTATTAAAATCCACCTGCTGTGATACAGCTCAGGTAGTCAGGGAGTACAACTGTGTGTAAAGTAAATAAAGGAACTGATATCGACAAGTTTGGAAAGGGTTTCAAAAGCCATTTCTAAATCTTTAGGATTCCAGTTAACCAAAGCAAGAGCAACTATCCTCAAATGGAAAAATCATGGAACAGTGGTAAACCTTCCCAAAAGTGGCCGGCCTACAAAGATTAACAAAAAAAACAGCAATGGCGATCCAGGATGCCACAAAGGAACTCAAGACAACTTCAAAAGAACTGCAACCCTCCCTTTCCTCAGTTAATAGTCTTAGATAGTAATAGATAGTGCACGTGGATGAGTTGGTGTCCTCCAGCCTCACCTGCTGTGTCCTGCCGGTGAGGAAGTTGTAGATCCACTGGGAAATTGCAGGCGAGACGCGAAGCTGGAGAAGTTTGGAGGAGAGAAGTTCAGGGATGACTGTTAAACGCAGAACCATGAATTCTGCTCTTTACAAGAAAAGGCTGGTGGTGAATATTCAGCCTTCAGTTTGTGATCTCAAATTGAAGCCCACTTGGGTTCTGCAGCAGGACAATGATCCAAAACACACAAGCAAATTACAGTAACTTCTGAACACCTTTAAAAACAAAAATAATGTTGTGAGTGGTTTAATCAGTCAGTCTTGATTTCAATTAAATGTATCGGCATGATCTTAAAAAAGCTGTTCATGTTGAATTCAGACAACTCTACAAGAAAGAAGAAAAATATCTCCAGAGACACGTAAAGACTAATTTCCAGTTATAGAAAATGAGTTCAGTTGTTGCTCCCGAGGGTGGCCCAACTAGTTATTACGTTTAGGGGGCATTACTTTGTCACACACCCAAGTAACTTTGAATATTCTTTTCTTCTATTAACTGAAATCATCATTAAGAATAGCAATTTCAGTTCACTTTGGGGTGGCACGGTGATGCAGCGATGGCCTCAAAATTCTCAGGTTCATTCCCAGCCCCCTCCGTGCCTGCGTGTTTCCTCCCACATACCAATAATATGCGAGATTAATTGGATACTAAATTAATTCCATTGCTAAAAGGTGTGATTGTGAGTGCGGGTGGCAGCCAATCCAGGATTAACTTTGCCTTCTGCCGGTTGCCAGTAAAGGAATATAAGAGTTTGAGCTTAAAGTAGTTCATTAGATGTTGCTACATCCTGTGTATGAAAGTGTGAGACTGTAAAGTGCTGAGCGTGTGACTGGTGGAACGAAACAGGGTATGTGGTGCAAGAATGGAATGTTTTAGAACAGACGGTGCTAACTGAACCACCACCAGGAGGAGCCAGCACGCAAGTCTGCAGGGGAGGAGTCGGGCCAACATCCGGCGGACCAAAGGAGACCAATGAGAGAGCGCCAAGGATACCCGCAGGAGACACAGAACCAATAGTGAATCAGTAGATTGTACTTTAAAATTGTTCTGGGAAACTCGGATTTAGAGTACGTCGGCTGAGGGAACAGAGACGTACAGGGTTGTAATGAGAGGGACCCGAGACCCAGGTGTGTGTTGAAGGAATAAATCCACTCGTGTGTGAAAATGCCGGCTTCCTGATACCTTTCTATTGCAGAACGAGCGCGCATATTGTTGGATGAGTGGCAGTTGGGTAAGGTCACAAATTGGAGTCAGATTACTAACTTAAGTTTATGATGATTTAGAAATAAAATATCCAACACCTGGTTAAATACATCGAGTTTCTTAACATTGGTATTGACATGAGATCAGGGGAGAGCGCGAACGCAGTCCCCCACTACCAGAAATTATGCAGTCGAGATTCCCACATTTGGGGAATTCGCAGGGGTCAACAGAACCCAAGTGCAATGGTTGAGCCTCACCCTGGGAGAACCACCTTCTTGATCATGGTATCTCCCCTGCCAGGTAAGTATGAGACACAGGCGCGAGCACGCAAGTCACACCCGGTCACGCTAAATCAAGCGACGGTGTCATCACGATCACGACAACAACCACACACACATCGGGCAAACCTCAACGTAATACATGAAAAATGATGTTTTCTATTTTAATTTTGAGTTTTAATTGAGGTAGTAAATTAAAACCAAGAAAGCAGTGGAACATCGGGAGACAACAAACATCTTAACCTTAAATCGAATCTCGGTGTTCGACTGGAACTGACAAGAGTTCCTTTTCCAACAGTTGGATGTTCAGCTCAATACAATACTGCCACCTAGTGAGGCCTATTGCGCATGACAAACTTGGCGATGTTTGGCATGAAGTCAATGAAGCGTTCTCCAGTTGTTCTCAATTGATCACCCGCAACGTGCAATGTCCCAACCCACTTCCTTCAAACTTGAGAACAACCAATCCTATTATCTATTTTTTGAGCCGCTTATCCTCACGAGGGTCTATCCTAGCTGTCAATGAGCAGGAGGCAGGGTACAGCCTGTGCAAATGTGGCAAAATGTGTTCCTCAAAAGCGACACATCTGCTTTTGTGCCGGAGAAGGAGGAGAATTCAGTTGTTGTGTGCAATTTTTTGATCCATATTTTCACTTTGTGTCGGTTTGTAGATTAAATAGAGCAGTCAAGAAAGAGGAAAATTTCTGCAGAGTATTTTCATTTGACAACACCCAATAAGGTCATTGGTTCCCTTTTCCATTTTTTCTTATTTTTCATTCAAGTTCATGATATTATGTAAAACTTATTGAAATTACATTACATGCGTTAACTATCTATTTGCAGGTCAAATGTTGACTCTGCTCCCAATAGCTGTCATGAGCAAATAAAAGTATTCCCTTGGTGCAACGTGGTTCACATTACACGACCTCACTATTGCACTTTCTTGTTGTTGTTGTGCTTTTTTTTTTTTTTTTTACAGTGAAGCAGTGTATGAATGTGCATTGTTCTCTGTATGCCGATGGGCTCAGGGAAATTGCGCATCTTGTGCTGTATTGCGATCGATTTAGGGACCCGAGATCATTGTTGACCTCACTCTAAATAAAACCCACAGCAGTACTTTTCCGGGCTTTTGATCTAGTCACATCCTCCAAAAGCCGGGAAATGTTAAATAGCGGAGACATCCCTGGGTGGGGTCGAACCACAGACCACTCCGTTAACAGGGATGACCAATTGTGCCACAGAGACATGATGAGCTGTACTTTTCATCTACTGACATACTGTACTACAAAAGCCAGGTAAATTCACATTGTGGAGACATCCCTGGGTGGTTTTGGACCAACACACTTGTCAGTTAACCGCCGACCGCGTTAACCAATTACAACACAGAGACATGCTGCACTGTTATGTTCATGTTTATAAACGTGCACATATCCCAAAATTTTGATCCTCGGCAGCTGTGAGAGGATTTCATGTTGGCGCCTGGGTTTATTCATGCATGTGCGTTAATGTCGATGGTGAGTTTTTGTTGATGACAACCTACCTGTACGGCACGGTGGATCAGCTGGTGAAGCATTGGCCTCATGCTTATGAGCACTCGGGTTCGATCCTGGCCCCGCCTGTTTGGAGTTTGCATGTTCTCCGCGTATCTGTGTGGGTTTTCTGTGGGCACTCCATTTTCCTCCCACATCCCAAAGAACACCGAGTTGTGATTTTGAGTGTCACTGTTGTGTCTCCATGTGCCCTGAGACTGGCTGGCAACCAGTTCACGGTGTCCCCCACCTCCTGCCCATTGACAGCTGGGATATGCTCCAGCCCTCCCCGTGACCTCTTATGAGTCTATTTTTTTCCATGTGGTACACAACATATTCAATTTTTTTTCATTATTGCAACATACTTGCTAAATGCTGCTTCACCATGTTTGCTTTGGACTGTGCACTCCATTATTAGACCTGAGTCAGTCAATCTCAGAGCCCCACTGGGTTTGTATACCATTTGCATTTTCTTTCATGTTTTCAGGACCGAAACCATTTCGTGATTTATGGACCAGTTGTGCTAACTTTAAAATATATTCTAAAACTGACTGGAAGATAGAGTAAAGACCTCTCAAATTGAAGTTACAGTAAATAGCCTATTTTGGGTTCAAAATTGCACATTTTGGAGAACCACGACTGATTTGCGTACACGTATAGAGGTTGAGCCCAGGTCATCGTCGGTCAGCGGGTCCTCTAGTGTGCGTCTACGTTTTTGTGCCGATACACACAATAGCTCTCCCCAAATTTACATTGTCCCCTTTAACATTGCATCTGAAAAGTTAAGTTATCACGTCGTCTGCCAGGAGAAATAGTGGGCGGGGCCAAGCAACGATCCAGTCATAACAAGAACTCTATTAGAACACAGAAACATCAACAAGACGAAATGTAAACAAGTGTCCAACGGCGCAGTGGCCATCTTGCTCAGACAGTGTCTGGGCCCCCGCGGATACGTCGGGCCAGCTGGATGTCGCGGGGCAACACGGTGACCCGCTTGGCGTGGATGGCGCACAGGTTGGCGTCAGACAAGAGCAACACCAAGAAGGCCTCGGCCGCCTGGAAGGAGCACAAGATGACGTGAACACGCCGCCGTCTGAGGGCTGCCATTCAAACGCAAGCTGCTCTGTTCAGAGTTGTTGAACGCCTAATAAAAGCTGTCGTTCATAATTAGTGTCATATTCATCTTTTAATCTGAAACCCAAATGTCTTCAGTATACAAGCCGTGCCGTTCCAATATTTTTGGACGGGCCCGTATAAATGCTGTCACAATCATGAATTGCCGACGTGGGTCGAGACGTTTTATGCCAAAAGGCGCCAATACCGGCTGGCTTGGGTCTTCTTGCAGTTTTACAAACAATGGCAAGAAGTCTTTGAAGGAGATGATTAGATGTCCCACCGCCAAAGTGACATCACACAAGTTTCTCTCTTGCAGGCTGTCTCAGAGTCATCGGTACCAAAGCTGCGGAAGGGCACACCGAGCGAGTGGCCGTTGACCGGGAGGCCCGCTCCTCATTTCACGAGTTGACCAAACCCAGCTGCGGGTTGGGAATATTACAGAATCTCCCTCAATAGCCGACGTGTGCCCCCCCTTTTCTCAATTTGAATGGCTGGTCAACGTGGTCGTGACATTGTAGGTCAAGCAGCCAATGAAAAAGGCCATTTTGAGACCGCATAATCTTTATCATAATTAGCTGACCTTGAGCCGCATCGTTCGGTGTGAGGCGGGCTCTCATTTGCCCTTTTGAGCATTGTAGCTGTGAGCTTACCTCCTGAACCGACATCAGAGCCAAGTCCTGCCACCTGTAGGAGCCTTTGCCGAACCCCTGGCACATGAAGAAAGAACAGGATCTTACAGAAAAAGGCAAAGTCTACATATTTTAGACCAGGGGGTGGCCAACCAGTCAGAGATGAAGGGACACATTTTGGACGGTTTTACGGCAAAGAGCCACATCGTCCACATGAACATTTTCCCTCCTCACACACATACCTTTGCTCAGCCATATTTATTGTATATGTCATACACCAACATGATGAGAAGAAAAATTGACTCCTAGAGAGAACAAAACCACAGGCCAATGTCTGGAGTCCGGACTGTGTGCAGGTTTAAAGGGCTCGACCAGTGACTTCACGAAGTAAGTGCCCCCCCCCCCCCCGACAATTAAGAAACCAACAGATTTGCTCGTTAAAAAGCTGGTTAAATTTTTCATTGGGAGTGAAAATATTTTATTGCTCTTTGTATCAAAATTAGTGTGGTGTGGTATGTTTGAGCACCAGGTCAATAGTTCAACATCGTCGTCGTCATATTTTTACCTCAAGGGGAAAAAGATGCCGCGGAGCAAATCATGGAGACCACCATCAGGTTAAAAAAAAAAGTGCATACACAAAATTGAACAGACATGTTGTCGTGGCTGAGTGGTTAAGGCGATGGACTTGAAATCCATTTAAAAACTTAAAACTTCAGTTCCCACTGTGCATCCACTGAACCACATGGCTCTGTGGTGCAATGGACAGCGCATTGGACTCCTAGCTTAATAGAGTAGTAATCCATTGTGGGTTCGAGTCCCTCTGGAGTTGTTCTTTCCCTGGTCAAATTCCATTTATTGTGTCTAGAGTCTTTTCAATTCATAACATATCAATCATGGACAATGAATATTGATGATAAAAGGCTCAAGCAGGGGTGATCGATCTTGAGGTGTTTTTGGTCGATCGCGGGATGGCCTACCCAAAAAAAAAAAAAAAAAAAAACAGCCAATGTTCCCTCTTAACTGCGCATACACTCAAGGCGGATGTTACAAATGTTACAGTACTTACGCAGTCCATCAATGTGTTTTATAATGACAACGTCCACCACCGGTGCTTTAGTTAGCAACACAGTCTGAGCAACGTCGAGCAAAGACGAGCTAGACATGCTGATTGTGTTTACTTTCGACATTAATGGAGAAAGAAATGCTGTTGTTTTAAGATGCAATGACTCTCGGAAAAAGTGGTTAAACTGGACGAGATTTTCTCTTATCGAGTGGGAAAGGTCTGGTCTGAAGCCAGCCAAAGTAGAAAGAGCAGGATCAGATGGTGTATAATGTTAAAATTCCACCTTGGCACAGTCTGATCCAAGATGAAAGCAAAGACAATACAGTGCACAAAAAGCAAATCCTGTATTTTAAATATAGGCGGCAACATAACATGAACCTTAAAACTGTTTGGGAGCATCATTCAGCTTTCACCATGTATTACTAAAGATAATCTGCAAGCAATAATTCTTTCTAAAAGGCTCCCTCGAGACCTCAGGTTTTGATGACAGTGTTGTTCTCCTTAATATCTGTCCATGGTCTTGGACAACGTGCAAAGTCATCCCATGTCGGAGAACCTGGTCCCCAGGTTCAAGTACAGCATCCACCACACCTCGGAGAGGGTCTGCTTGGCTTTCGTCGACATGCTCCCCAATTTCAAGGCAATCGTTTCAACTGAGGTACTCAAAGTTGTCATATGTGCTCAAGGGCCGCTTCATTCGCTCCATCTAATGTGCTCAAGATGTATTTTGTCTGATGAAAGACTAAATAAGTCCTGTACAAATGCTTAGCACGTTGTAGAAGTACCTTTCACACTTCCTTGGTGGCATATTTTTGGATCAGAGACTTAACAGTAAAGCCAACATTTCTTGGCCAGTGCCTTTCTGACAACCACAACATTTACACGCAGCCTTAAACACAAGCGGCATTCCGGTTCTGTACCACATGGGTACTTCGAGCAGGTTATGTGCAGACTAATAATCTGGACTAATCTGAGAATTCCCCCCACGTTCCAATCAGTGTCAACAAACGCCCGGATGTAAAACATCTTTAACAGATTCCATAATGATATCTCCTGTGGTGACTCACAGATGACTGACGTTATCATGTGGAACAAGAGGATTGCGACTCCAAGTGGAGTCTCATCATAATAATACTTACAACGTACATGCACATTTTGACGAATTCAACATGATTTTTAGCACGTTGTAAAAGTACCTCTCACACTTCCTTGGTGGCATATTTTCAGATCAGACACCGAACAGTAAATCCGACATTTCTTGACCTGTGCCTACATACAGGGACAGATTACCTGTCAACAGATGGCTCTGTGGCACAATGGACAGTGCGTTGGACTTCTCGATTAAATGTGTAGGAATTCAAAGGATGTGGGTTTGAGTCCCACCAGAGTCATTCTTTCACAAGAGAGAATGTATGTTTGCTTTGGTCGGTAAAATGTGGAGAGCAAACTTTGTGTGCATCCATGTTCATGAAAACAAAGTACTGATATTATGATGCTCAACAGCAAATTAATCGTGTCGTTCAATCCAAGAATATGAATATTTCAAAGGATGAAGCTAATTAAGTTTGATTTGAACTTTTGCTATGATTGCATCGCTGACGTCAACACATTAGCTGCCAGTTCACCTTCACTTTTTCAATTTTGGCCTCAAGTCTCTACTTCAGTGCAAAAAAGTGTACTTCCTCTCTTTTTGCAATAATTTTGTGGGTGTTTTCCTGATATTTTGACCAACTTTTATGTAAGTAAAAGTGACTTCGAAGGCCAAATTTTCTGAAGAATCCTCTTTCACTCTTGGACTCTAGAATTTCGGCCTCAAACCAATTAGGGAGACTTCCCATGTTTTTTCAAATCTCTTTTTAGATGATTTTGACGCCCTTTTTTTCAACTATGGTTTTATGAAACACTTACACGCTATCACCACAAAAGGGCACACAAGGATAAGATAAACAAACCGGACCCCAAACGGTGAAAAAGATACTTGAGAGGTTTCGTGATTTTGTGGTGAAATAAAAACATCCGGGCCCCAAGGAAAAGGTTCATGGTTGTAAGAAAATGTTATTTGTGTTGTGATTCAGGTAGAGAGTCACAAGACAAAATGATGGGGAGAAAAAAAAACATAAATGTATATGTAAAGATAAACTGATTATTGATAAAAGACAGCACTTCATGTCTTTATGTCTTAAGTACTAAGCTAGACGGTACACAACACCTTCAGAAACACCTTTGTGATCCACACCCACATTCTTATACATTTGTGATCAATGAATTCAAAATTTAGCTGGCAGATGAAGAAATAAAATCTGCAAGAATGACTTAATGTGGGATGCCGTGGCTGTCTTCCTTTCTTGAGGCAGTTTTTTTAAACAAGGCTTCCAACACTTTTCACTATTTTCCCCTAATTTTTGTCTAAAATACACCCAGACTTTCAAAATAAACAATTACTACAGCAATGGGAAACAAGTTCAAAGAAGAAATGCTCATTCAGCGTCGAGCTGTGACTGGCCGACGTCCAAAATGTGGGTGGAACTGAACTACCCCTGAAATTCAACATTTTTTCAGAACTAAAACTGTCAAATCGAATTCTGTTTTTGTTTTTCATTCATTTGAATTGGAATTCTACATGCAGTAAATTGACAAATAACTGAAAATTGAATTTAATGTTTTTATAGTTGAAATAAAACAAATGCAGGCTGACATTTTGAGGCTCAGCTGTTAAACAAATGGACTGGGACTGGGACTAATGTTACTTTATTACTGCTAAAGCAAATATTAATACGAATTAAAGCTACCCCTTTGTGGTGTGAAATAACCCATAAAATGTACTGAAATGTTTCCACATGTACCAGAAATACTTCTTGAAAGTCGACAAACACCCAAATCTGTAAATGTGTAAAAAAAAAAAAAAAATAATCTGTCATGTTATTTTATTTTGCTCATTGTTATTATTTGGGTGTTTGGGTCAATTTCTACTGGTCAAATTTTTTCAAAGATTTTAAATTTATTGAACTAATCCTAATACGACTGTCATGAGCGTGCGGCAAGGGGTAGGAACCCAAACGCAAGGGCGTGATTTTTAAGGGGAGTTTAATTCTGGTCGAGGTCATACACAGGCAAACAGTCCAAAAAGGTAAAGTCCAAAAATCCTGACACGAGGTCCGATAATTACGAGGCAAAACTTGGAACACGAACAAAACAAAACTGGAATGAAGTGCGACACAAACACTGTAATGAGGGAAATACACTAACAAGGTACTTGCAACTGAGAATGCAAACCACAAGGCTCAATTAGTGTCAATGAGTTACAGGTGAGGAGTTGCTGCACAGGGCAGCGGCCTGGCCACGCCCCTGACACGTCCCAAGACATCTGGCCGTCTGTCTGTTAGGACAAGTGCTTTTGACAAAAACTGGAGGTATTTCCAGATGAGTGTGTTCCAGCACCTCTCCCTTTATATGTAGCAATACACTGAATTGACTTTGGGAGTCCTGTTTCTATTCTGCTTCCTCACTGAACACTTCAAAAAAACAGCAGTCCACCAAAGGCAAATAATGTCAAGAGTGAATGAGGGGAATTCACTCAACCACTTGAAGAAACAAGTGAAGTCATGAATTTGTTTCCCCGACAGAGTCATCAGGTGGTTTCACAGTAAAGCGCAGCCAGATACTGAAGAAGATCCATCCATGCATTTTCTGAGCCGCTTATCCTTAGCCGCATCTCATCTCGACAGCTTTGTGCCATTCCAAACGACGTCCAGTCAAGTGAAGTGACCACAGGTGGCCTCCATTCAAGTTGGAGAAGGACCTCAAGCATCATCAGTGGAAATCAGATGCACCTGAGCTCAAGTTTGAGTGGCATTGCAAATGGTGGAAATAATGATTTACGCATGAAAATACTGATTTAGCATTATTTACTTGATTTATAAATTGACACAAATGTCCCAAAACACGATTGCCTTTATTTGATATTTTATGAAGATTTCTTTTTTCTTTTTTTTTTTTAAAGAAAAATATCTTCAAAACAGCTTTTGATGAAATCTAGCAGCAAAATGTGGAAAATGTGAAGGAGTGTGAAATCTTTCTGGTGACACTGTATGAAAGTCTTGAGAGGTTCTACGTGGATGTACTATACAGTTTATGTGGAGCAAGCCATGGCATAATTTCCATCCATCCATCCATTATCTTTGCCGCTTATTCTCACGAGGGTTGTGGGGTATCTATCTATTTTCTTTTGCCGCTTATCCTCATGAGGATTGTGGCGTATCTATCAATCTATCTATCTATCAAGTTTGTAAACTGACACATACACGGACTGGCCACCAAAGACTCATGACACTAATCTTAAATACAAGACGTAATTAAGAAACAAGGTGCAGGTGAGTGGCATGACCACACCCCTGACAAACGCGATTGTTTTAAATCCTTGACAAAGCTCGATCAAAGTTTTCATGAGGAAGGTGAGAGTAGTAGTGAAATATGTAAAATTTCTGGAGAGAAAAAGAAGAAGGGTTTACCGATTACCTCATTCTCACCTCGCTGCTATACAGTACATCCACGGATTGAGCATTGTTCTAAACAATAGATTTTTAATGGGGTAGTGCAAAAATAAAAACAATTGTTTACACTTATGACACATCTATGTTACCTACATCAAAAAGCCTAAAGGCAGACGACACAATAGACAACAAGGAGCTAAAAATAAAAAAAATACAGAAAAACGGCAACATATGCGAGTCCTTTGGATGGTGCATAATGGAGCAGTCTTGTGTCATTTTTATTTTGGATCATTACAGCGCTTTATAATTTCGTAATTTTTGCAGGTGTCCTCTCCTCAGCGCACTTTGTGTCCGGAAGAGTGAGACATCGCGTAGTTAATTCAATTCTCTTCACTTTGCTCCTTCTGCAGAGGAGCGCTACTCATCATTGTGTGTAATTACACAAGCGTCCGTGTGCCACTTTAGTCAAGTCTTGTTTTGTTCATGTTCCAAATTTTGCCTCATAAGCATTGGACTTCATTTCAGAATTTTTGGACTTTGCCTTTTTTTCCCACATGTTTTATTCCTTTCACATTTCAAATTCACAGTTATTCGGGTTCATATTTTCTGAACTAAAACGCTCAAATCTAGTTCTGTTTTTGTGTTTTACTAATTTAATTAAACTGGAATTGTTCATGCAGTACATTGACAAATAACTGCACACAAATACAGGCTGACATTTTGAGGCACAGGTGTTAAAGGGTTAATTCAATGCCAAAATACTCCCTAAACAAAGCTACAAATGTACTGGTCCTCCCTAATGTTACATTATTTCTGCTAAATCAAATAATAGATTCCCTTTGGTGGTGTGAAAGATGCTAAAATGTACTGAAATGCTCCCATATGGACCAGAAATAAAAGTAAAAAAACATTCTTTCCTCTTGTCCGTTAGGGGTTGCCACAACATGTCATCTCTGATTAATTGTTTGGCACAGTTTTTACACCGGGTGCCCTCCCTGACAGAACCCTCTTGGGGAGTGGAGGCCACAGTGAGAAACTACCAACCCAATGCTCTCTCCACTGAGCTATGGTGCCCAATTAAATTCTGTGTCAGAAGTTGGAGTCAAACCCATGCCTCTCTTCAGTGACCAGAAAGCCCAAAAACCGGAAGGAGTTCAGTCCTTGAGTCTGGCGCCTTAGACCGTTCGGCTATCCTGACACTAACTTCTTAAAAGCCAACAAACACCCAAATCTACTGAAATATCCCCAAAATACTGAAGCAATCCCTAAATTGTCTGGAGTCATGTACTCAACGAATCAGATCCATTTGGTGCCGTAAACCAGGAAGTTGTTGGCCCAGTGCAGCCAGGAAGAAAACTGAGCCGAGTGGGAGCGGATGAATTCATGCGAGAACTCCGCTACCTGGGATTTGGTCATTTCTGTCATCTGTATGTCATGTAATTATACAGTCAGAGTAATGTTAATATTTCCAATTTTCTAACGAGTGATACTGCATAGGAGTGGGTGATGATAGAATCCTCTCCCAGAACCCACCACTGACCTCATGAATTCAACTAATCCCTGACCAAAAGACTGCATGTTCATTGTCAGCAGGACTCGAACCTGCGCAGGGAGACCCCAATTGTTTTCTAGTCCATCACCTTAACCACTCGGTCACAACAACCTCACAACAAGGTTTTGTGTATGTTTTTGTTTTACCTGATGGTGGTCTCCATGATTTGTTCATGTTTTTCCCCTCGAGGTAAAAACATAATGATGATGATGAACTATTGACCTGGTGCACAAGCTCATACCAAACCACACTAATTACGATGTGAAAAGGGATAAAAAATTTCCACTCATAATTAAAATTTTAACTAGCTTTTGAACGAGCAAATCTGTTGGCTTCTTAATGGGGGGGGGGCACTTACTTCATGAAGTCACCGGTCCAGTGCTTTAAACCTGCACACAGTCTGGACTTCAGACATTGGTCAAAGTTCTCTTTTATTGAAATTATTATTTAAGATAAGTATTATAAATCCTTCAGTGAAGTCAGTCCTCACCCTCCGTGACCGATTTATCGCCGATTCAGACTCAGGCTGAAGAATCAACCCACAATGCATTGCTTGTTTAAGAATCCAGTAAAACTGGATTCTTAAAGTGTGAAGAAAAACAAAAAAAAACAAAGGAATTTTCTTTCCTTTTTCTGGATTTGTATGATATAAATAAACTGGTCTGTCTAGGTGGCGCAGTGGCTTGGCTGGTGAAGCATTGCCTCACAGTTCTGAGGACCTGGGTTCAATCCTGGCCCTGCCTGCGTGGACTTCGTATCTTCTCCCCATGCCTGTGTGGGTTTTCTCCGGGCACTCCGGTTTCCTCCCACATTCCAAAAACATGCAACATTAGTTGGACACTCTAAATTGCCCCTCGGTGTGATTGTGAGTGTCTTGATGTGGCCTGTGATTGGCTGACAACCAGTTCAGGCTGTACCTTGCCTTCTGCCCGTTGACAGGCGGGATAAGCTCCAGCACTCTGTGTGACCCCCGTGAGGATAAGCGGCTAAGAAAATGGATCGATTGAAAAAAAATGGGTGTCCAATCCGAAGCTCTTTGCCTCCTTTTGTGCGGCTCTCGTGAAGGCACGAAGCATATCCAATTTCTGTTTATGTGCGCACTTTGCTTGCATTCATCACGGTAGTTACGAGTCAGCATTGCTTGTTTTCAGTATAGTATTTTCATGCTTTGCTTGAGCCAAGCCCAAGGATGTTGAGCAGCTAATTTAATAATCATAAATGATGCCATGGCTTGCTCCACATAAACTGTATTGAACGTCCATGTAGAACCTCTTCAGACTTTCATAGTGTCGCCAGAAAGATATCACACCCCTTCACATTTTCCACATTTTGCTGCAAGATATCATCAAAAGCTGTTTTGAAGACAGTTTTTTCTTTTTTTTTCATAAAATATCTCATCAAGGCAGTCATGTTTTCAGACATGTATGTCAATTTGTAAATCAGGTAAATATTCAAACATAATGCGTAAGTGAGTATTTCCACCATTTTCAATGCCGCTCAAACTTGAGCTCAGGTGCATCAGATTTCCACTGTCCTTGAGGTCCTCCTCCAACTTGAATGGAGGCCACCTGTGGTCACTTCACTTGACTGGACGTCATTTGGAATGGCACACAGCTGTCGAGATAAGATTGACCGTCATTTAAGCGGCTAAGGATAAGCGGCTTGAAAAATGGATAAATGGATGGATATTTTATTATTTTTTGATTTGAACACAGACCAAAGTCTGAATGAATTTCTCTTCCACACAACATTGTTTGAATTTGTTATGTTGGGGTGAGCGATTGTTCTACAGTAGAGGAATTTGACCCACAAAAGTCTCACCTTTGACCTTTGGCTCAAAGCTCTTCTTGATACCAACCCACCCTGTTGTACTCATCATAAGTAGACAAGCTCAAGTACAAAGATGAGGCAAATGTTTACGAGACTCTTTATTCCTTCATTTTTTGATGTATTTATTTATCAATTACATTTTTACTTCAGGGCACGTTTTCATAACTTTTTTAATGCTGCAATGAACGTGCTGCAAGTCAGATGGAACTTTGAATTTCAATGGAGGCCGTCAGGGGCGTGGCCAGGCCACTGCCCTGTGGGCAGCTCTCACCTGCACCTCATTGATGCTAATTAGGCCAGGCATATGATTGCTTTGTGTTTTGTGAGTGAATCTCTCTTGTTCCAGCGTTTCTGTGCCACTTTAGTCAAATCTTGTTTTGTTGTATGTTTGGCCTTGTAGTTATTGGACCTCATTTCTGGATTTTTGATGAACAGTTTTTGCCACATTTTTTTTTTTTTTTTTGGCTTCTGCCTTTATGTACTGCTTACCTGTGTGCGACCTCTGAAAGAATTAAACAACCCTCGAAAATCACGTTTGGGTCCCACCCCTTGCCGCATGCCCGTGAAAGTAGGCATCGTCGTGTATTAGGATAAATTAATGGTTTGAATTCATAGTTATTCAATTATGAGAAAAAAGTTATTGTACATGTTTTTTTTTCCTTTCACATTTCAAATTCAGTTATTTAGGTAATTTTTTTCTGAATTAAAACATTCAAATCTAATTCTGTTTGTGTTTTTCATTAATTTCAACTGTAATTGTACTGTACATATACACATACATATGAAATTGTATATATCCGGCATTTTAGTTTTGTCATTACTCTTTGACGTGGCAAGACCTTTCAGCTGGAATTCGAATTTCAACTCCCAGCAAAACGAGTTGCCGATGGTCCGTTACTCGATAAAAACTATTTGCAGAGCCCTGCAAACTGCACGGATTCAGTGGTGTTGGGTCGCACCAGAAGATGACGGCAAAGCCCTGCATAATAGAAAAGCAGTTGTTGGTGTCAAGGAAGTACTGTATATTACTGACATATTTTGACTGTTGAAGGGGGAGGAGCTACACTTCGTCTGGGTTGTTCACGGAAGTTCCAGGAAATATTCAACTTTGTGCTGGTGAAATCAAGTCATCTGTAAGCTATTTAAGAGGAATGTCAGATGTGTCTGAAATGATATTTTAGTGATTTGGGATCATAGATTCGGGTTTATTTACAGTTGGAACACAGTCAGTAATAAACAAATAGCGGGAGCTTTGTGTACAAAATTTTACACCCTTTACACACACTTAAGGACTGAACTCCTTCCGGTTAATGGGTATTCTGGCCTCTGAATAGAGGCGTGGGTTCGAAACCCACTTCTGACACAATATTTAACGGGGCCCCATTGATCATTGGTTTGGTAAACCAGGGGTTGTGAGTTTGTTTCTCACTGTTGCCTCCACTCCACTCCCCAAGAGCGGTTGTGTCAGGAAGGGCATCTGGTGTAAAAACTGTGCCAAACAAATATGAGCGTTCGTCTGAGATCACACGCTGTGGCGACCCCGAACGGAACAAACCAAAATGAAGTTTTTGACTTTCAAGAAGTATTTCTGGTAAAATGGGAGCATTTCAGTATTGTTTCCACAATCCCAGAGATGATGACAAAACCAAAATATTGTATATATACTGTAGGCAGTTGGATATCATTACAATTGTACTTGATATACTTCTAAATGAATACATCTGTGAGCGTGTCAGTCATAACTTAACGTGATTCATTTCTCATCTAATTCATTTCTTATTTTTGGAACAAAAGAGATATTACATGCCTTTGGATTATGGTCATAATGGTGTGGCTGTCAGGGGCGTGGCAAGGCCGTGGGTGCGCAGTCGCAGCTCCTCACCTGCGCCTCATTGGCGCTAATCAGGCCAGGCATGGAAGCCTTATGTGTTGCATTGTCAAGTCTTGGTCATGTTTCAAGTTGTGCCTCGTAGTTATCGGACCTTGTTTCTGGATTTTTGGACTTTGCCTTTTTGCTACGCATTTTTTGTGCTTCTTCCTTTTTGGATTGCTCACCTGTGTATGACCTTTCCCAAAATTAAATTGTCCTCAAAAATCAAGAAGCCGCCTCCCTCCTTCTGTCACGGCCCATCAGAACGAAGGTAGGACCCAAATGCAGGATTCATCAGATGCAAGGTAGTTCGGAGAAAAACGAAAAGTCCGGACTCTGTGTAGGTTTAAAACGCTTGGACCGGTGACTTCACCAAATAAGTGCTTACCACCTTACAATTAAGAAACCAACAGATTTGCTTGTTAAAAAGCTGGTCAAATTTTTCATCGGGAGTGAAAATATTTTCTTGCTCTTTGTGTCAAAATTAGTGTGGTGTGGTATGTTTGTGCACCAGGTGAATCCTCATCATGTTTTTACCACGAGGGGAAAAAACATGCTGTGGGGCAAATCATGGAGCTCACCATCAGGTTAAAAAAAAAAAAAAAGTGCATACACAAAGTCTTCCAGGCAAGTTGTCGTGGCCAAGTGGTTTAGGCGATGGACTTGAAAACCGCTGAAGTCTCCCTGTGTAGGTTCAAACCCTGCCGACAATGACCATCTAGTCCTCTGTAGCATCCCAGCACTGCGGCAGAGTGTGGAGATGGGGGTGGCAAGAGATTAGAGTCTAATATACTTTCACAAGTTGTGCAATTACAGAATTCACCCACCAGAGCTCCACCGATCGAATGTCTGTACATTCTATCATTCCATTGAAAGATTTGATAAAAAAATATGTTGAATTCATCAAAATGGGCATGTACGTTATAGGTATTATTATGATGAGACTCAACTTGGAGTCGCAATCCACATGATAATATCAGTCATCCGTGAGTCACCACAGGATATATCATCATGGAATCTCGAAAAATAAAGGCCGGTCAAATGTAATAAAGAAATAAATGTGGCTCTTTGGTGCAAGAGACAGCGTATTGGACTTTTAGAATAAAAGTGTAGTAATTTAAAGGTTGTGAGTTCAAGGCCTGTCAGAGTCAATGCAGTTACTTTCTTTCTCTTTCAGTCGGAAAAATGTGAGTTTCTTTGGTGGGTAAAATGTGGAGAGCAAACTTTATGTGCGTCCATGAAAACAAAGTACTGCTCCTTTGATTCTAAGCAGCAAATCAGTTTGTGTCCTTCAATCTAAGAATATGAATATATCAAAGGATGAAGTAAATTAAGTTTGTTTCGAAAGAAGCCTTCCACTTCCATTTCTGCTGTTGTTTGTTCAATGCACTCTCAACACTGAACCTGTGAGGCAGGAATTGGATTTTGAAATCTTCTCGCGAAATAAATCAGGGTGGGATGAGACAGCCAATGGCAAAATGCCTTTGCTGTGAAATGTCAGCACAGTGGATCAAGAGTCATTTTTTACTGAGCCCTTTTGTGTGCGTGTGCGTATTTTCATTAATTGCATGTCACTAATTCAACAGAAGGGTACCAGAATAGATGCAATGTATCACCAATCTCAACTCTGCAGCTTGCATGCCGGCCAAAGCGGGGCATCCCAGGGTCCAGGAAGGGCTAAAAGTCCGATTCTGGAAAACAGGACATTTCAAAAGAAATGTTTCATGATGGTGCTTCCATTAGCACCACCTTGCTAGTTTAAACTTGATGATAGCATCATAAGTGCCTTTTCCTCTTCAAGGACACCCAGCAAGTTCATTTCAATCTTTAGTTTATCTGTTTTATAAGTTAGAGGAGTGTGTGAAAAAAAAACAGAAAAAGCATCCATCCATCTATTTTCTTAGCAGCTTATTCTCACGAGGGTCGCGGGGAGTGCTGAACCCTATCCCAGCTCTCAACAGGCTCGAGGCGGGGTACATCCTTGAACTGGTTGCCAGCCAATTGGAGGGCACATAAAGACAAACAGGCGCCCCACAATCACACCTCAGGAGAATTTAGTGTATCCAAATAACGTTGCATGTTTTTGGGATGTGGGAGGAAACCAGAGTGAATTGGGGAGAAAGTTTGCTTGTCCCAAAATAATTTATGTTCATGAAAAAATGAATGAAAAATGAAAAAAATGAGATTCGAGGGAGGTTTTTCTCACCAATGTCAGATTTAGTGAGCATGAAGATGGAAACTTTTAATTTTTTTTTTATGCTTCACAGGAATCAATTCATTTGTATAAAACAAATGTTTGCTGAACATTAACTTCCATTCATTTTGTGTAACACTTCCTTGGTGCCATAAATGCTGTGTTATCAGCCCTATGGGGGGCACAAACCAGTGCAATCTGTAGGCCGGTCCCAAGCCCGGATAAATGCAGAGGGTTGCGTCAGGAAGGGCATCCGGCATAAAAACTGTGCCAAACAAATATGAGCGTTCATCTAAAGAATCCCATACCGGATCGGTCGTGGCCCGGGTTAACAACGCCCGCCCCCGGCACTGCTAACCTGCAGGGCGTCGGTGGAAATTCAACTACTGTGGGTCAAAGACAAAGAAGAGGAGGAAACCGGATCCGTCGCCAGAAGAAAAATAGGAATGCACAGAGCTCACAACTGAGTGTAGGGACTTTGAATGTTGGGACTATGACAGGAAAAGCTCAGGAGTTGGTTGACATGATGATGAGAAGAAAGGTTGATATTCTGTGCATCCAAGAGAGCAGGTGGAAAGGTAGTCAGGCTAGAAGTTGAGGAGCAGGGTTTAAATTATTCTACGACGGAGGAGATGGGAAGAAAAATGGAGTAGGGGTTATTTTGAAGGAAGAGCTGGCTAAGAATGTCTTGGAGGTGAAAAGAGTATCAGATCGAGTGATGAAACTAAAATTTGAAATTGAGGGTGTTCTGTATAATGTGGTTAGCGGCTATTCCCCACAGGTAGGATTGACCAAGAGTTGAAAGAGAAATTCTGGAAGGAACTAGATGAAGTAGTTCTGAGCATCCCAGACAGCGAGAGAGTTGTGATTGGTGCAGATTGTAATGGACATATTGGTAAAGGAAACAGGGGCGATGAAGAGGTGATGGTTAAGTACGGCATCCAGGAAAGGAACTTTGAGGGACAGATGGTGGTGGACTTTGCAAAAAGGATGGAGATGGCTGTAGTGAACACTTATTTCCAGAAGAGGGAGGAACATATAGTGACCTACAAGAGCGGAGGTAGAACCACGCAGGTGAATTATATTTTGTGCAGATGATGTAATCTGAAGGAGGTTACTGACTGTAAAGTCGTGGTAGGGGAGAGTGTAGCTCGACAGCATAGGATGGTAGTGTGTAGGATTACTCTGGTGGTGGGTAGGAAGATTAAGAAGACAAAGGTAGAGCAGAGAACCATGTGGTGGAAGCTGAGAAAGGAAGAATGTTGTGCGGCCTTTCGGAAAGAGGTAAGACAGGCTCTCGATGGACAACAGAAGCTCCCGGAAGACTGGACAACGACAGCCAAGGTAATCAGAGAGACAGGCAGGAGAGTACTTGTTGTGTCTTTTGGTAGGGAAGGGGAGAAGGAGACTTGGTGGTGGAACCCCAAAATACAGGGAGTCATACAAGGAAAGAGATTAGCGAAGAAGAAGTGGGATACTGAGAGGACTGAGGAGAGGCGAAAGGAGTACATCGAGATGCGACGTAGGGCAAAGGTAGAAGTGGCAAAGGCTCAACAAGAGGCATATGAAGACATGTACACCAGGTTGGACACGAAAGAATGAAAAAAAGGATCTCAACAGGTTGGCCAGACAGAGGGATAGAGATGGGAAGGATGTGCAGCAGGTTAGGGTGATTAAGGATAGAGATGGAAATGTGTTGACTGGTGCCGGTAGTGTGCTAAATAGATGGAAAGAATACTTTGAGAAGTTGATGAATGAAAAAAATGAGAGAGAAGGAAGAGTTGAAGAGGCAAGTGTGAAGGACCAGGATGTAGCAATGATTTACGAGGGGGAAGTTTGAAAGGCACGACAAAGGATGAAAAATGGAAAGGCAGTTGGTCCTGATGACATACCGGTGGAGGTATGGAAGCAATTTGGAGAGATGGCTGTGGAGTTTTTGACCAACTTATTCAACAGAATACTAGCGGGCGAAAAGATGCCTGAAGAATGGAGGAAAAGTGTTCTAGTTCCCATTTTTAAGAACAAAGGGGATGTTCAGAGCTGTGGGAACTATAGAGGAATAAAGTTGATGAGCCACACAATGAAGTTATGGGAAAGAGTAGTGGAGGCTAGACTCAGGACAGAAGTAAGTATCTGCGAGCAACAGTATGGTTTCATGCCTAGAAACAGTACCACGGATGCATTATTTGCCTTGAGGATGCTCGTGGAAAAGTACAGAGGTCAGAAGGAGCTACATTGTGTCTTTGTGGATCTAGAGAAAGCCTATGACAGAGTACCAAGAGAGGAACTGTGGTACTGCATGCGTAAGTCTGGTGTGTCAGAGAAGTATGTTAAAATAGTACCGGACATGTATGATGGCAGCAGAACAATGGTGAGGTGTGGCTTAGGTGTGACAGAGGAATTTAAGGTGGAGGTGGGACTGCATCAGGGATCAGCTCTGAGCCCCTTCCTGTTTGCAGTGGTAATGGATAGGCTGACAGATGAGGTTAGACTGGAATCCCCTTGGACCATGATGTTCGCAGATGATATTGTCATATGCAGTGAAAGCAGGGAGCATGCAGAGGAACAATTGGAAAGATGGAGACATGCACTGGAAAGGAGAGGAATGAAGATTAGCCGAAGTAAAACAGAATATATGTGCGTGAATGAGAAAAGTGGAGGGGGAAGAGTGAGGCTACAGGGAGAAGAGATAGCGAGGGTGGAGGACTTCAAATATTGAAGATGGATCTGCCAGGCAAAAGTGCGAGAGGAAGACCAAAGAGAAGGTTTATGGATGTGGTGAGGGAAGACATGAGGGCAGTTGGGGTTAAATCGGAAGATGCAGGAGATAGGCTAAGATGGAAAAAGATGACACGCTGTGGCGACCCCTCACGGGACAAGCAGAAAGGAAAAGAAGAAGACAAAAAAATTGTAATCCATCGAGTCCTGTGAAACCTAAAAAAAAATTTATAGCGGCTTTAGTTTCCATCGTCATGCTCTCTAAATCCTACATTGGTGCCAACAGCCTCCCTCCGGAGCTTCACGGTGAAGGTGTCGGCGCGACAGCCTGACGTTATGGGAGATGAAGGAGTAAAAGAAGACAAGAACGTCGGCGACCGTCACTGGGATACGTGACAGGTTCCCTGAGCGGGCTGTTTGGGAGTGTGGGATCAGTTTCACTTAGTAAGGGAACGTTCCGTGTCTGCACAGTGGAAAAGAATTGAGGCTTTTTCGGACCATATTTACTGTCTTGTTTATTCTTATAAAGCCTGGACAGTTTTCATGTTTATGTAAATTATGAATGAAATGTAAAAAGTGTTTTCTCTTTTTAAATGTTTGTAATGTAAAGTCTTGTTTAGACAATAAAAGTGGACAAAACAAAAAACCATGTTCTTATCAGTTTAATATCTGATACGTCCCATATCCGGGGACCATAAAATAAATGGATTTTTGGAACAGGGAGATGGAATAGGGGCTTGCTCCGTCCACTCCACGGATCGGCCTGGTATTGCAGTACCTCCAGGAACAGTGCACCCCCACTAATGATGTCAATGACAACTCTGAGAAAGCAACCATAAGTACTTTTGTTTCGTCTTGACAAAGTACCAATCCATCCATCACTTCATATGTTGAAAACGACACAGTTGCCATTTCTTGTAAACCGTTGATCGATTGATGTTTGCAAGACGTGTCATATGTGAGTCACAAGTGATTGTTATGAGTCAATTTGTGTGGCACCAAAGCTTTGGCTTGTCGGCTGGACAATCGGGTCGTATATGCCGGCGGCAAGTTGACATCGCTTCTCGGCCTTTTGGCTAAGGTCAAGTGTAGTTAATATCTCACGCGCTCCTTATCTGGGAACCATATGTTCTCTTGATTTTTAAGAACCAGGTGATGGATTTGGGTATTGCTCCAGCCACTTCAAGCATCAACCTGGTATTGCAGTATCTCCAGGAATGGTGCATGAGAAGACAGTTCAGAAAAGCAAGGAAAGAAGAAGAAAAATAGTGATGCTTAAAAAAAATTTCACAAGACTGAATGGAGATACTGGGGATTGAACCCAGGACTTCATATATGCGAAGCATGCGCTCTACCACTGAGCTACATCCCCTGACCAGACTACGGACACAAAGGAGAGTCATCCATGGCTCACCCGGAGGAGGGAACCGGCGCTTCACGTTGAAGGTCTCGGCGCAGCGGCCTGGTGATATGGGAGAGGAAGGAGTAAAAGAGGAGAAAAACGTCGGCGACCGTCGCTGGGATACGTGACAGGTTCCCTGAGCCTGCAGAGTGGAAAAAAATTGAGCCTTTTTCGTGCCATATTTATTGCCTTATTGATTCTTTTGAAGCCTAGACAGTTTTCATGTTCATGTAAATCATGAATGAAATGTAAAAAGTGTTTTCTATTTTTAGATGATTGTAATGTAAAGTCTTGTTAAGACAATAAAAGTGTATAAAAGAAAGAAAATCTGTTCTTACCTCAATCTCCTCCTTTGCAAACCTCGACTGGCTCACCCCAGAGAGCACAAATTCCTCGTTTAGGACACCCCTTGCCGGTGGGCTTGGACGGGGGCATGTTGAGTGCGTTGACATACCCCAGAAGTGCATCACGGTCCTGACTGATATCATCTTATCACTTAAAGCCTCGACAGTTCATTTTTATGTAAATTCATCCATCCATTTTTTTACGCTTATCCTCACGAGGGTCACGGGGAGCGCTGGAGCCTATCCCAGCTGCCAACGGGTAGGAGGGGGGTACACCCGGAACTGCTCGCCAGCTAATCGCAGGGCACACCGAGACAAACAGCTGCACTCACAATCACACGTAGGGGCAATTTAGAGTTTAATTAATGTAATGACAATTTTTTCTTTCTTTTGCCACTT
>NC_084660.1:942916-987584 GCF_019802595.1 Syngnathoides biaculeatus
GCGTGGTTCGCACAGACGGAGGCTCAGTTCGCCCTCCGCGGGATCTCAGATGATTCCACGCGTTACTACCACGTTGTCTCAGCACTCGGGAGCTCAACGGCGGCCAGAGCAGTGAACTTCATCACCTCTCCCCCGGCCCGAGATAAGTATGCTGGGATCAAGGCTCACCTTCTCAAGGTTTTTGAACTTTCACGGCCGGAACGTGCCCGACGTCTGTTGGCTATTAATGGACTGGGGGACAGCAAACCTTCCGAACTCATGGAAATGATGCTAAACCTGCTGGGCATGGAAGAGCCCAATTTCATTTTCATGGAACTGTTTCTCAGGCAAATGCCACCGCATGTTCAGACGGCGCTCGCGAACAGTACTATCACTGAGCCCCGGGCCCTGGCCGAGGAGGCCGACCGTTTCTTCCTGGCAACCCAGCGCTTCTCCCATGAGACGCTGGCCGCGACGCGCAGTTACTCACCTTCGGGCGCGGGGGTGGCATCCAGCAGGGGCCCCTTCGGCACCGACGGCCGTGCTGGCACAGGCTTGTGCTACTTCCATGCCCGTTTCGGTGCGAAAGCGAAGAGGTGCCGCGCCCCTTGCAACTACGACGCGTCGGGAAACGCCAAAGCCCACGCTTCGCAGCGGCCGTGAGCGTGGGCGCGAAGAGCCGGCTGCTGTTCGTCAAGGACAACCTTTCCGGGCGCAAATTCCTTTGTGACACCGGCGCCCAGAGGAGCGTCCTGACGGCCACTGCGGAGGATGCCGCTGGCGGGACTCATGGGCCACCCCTACTGTCCGCTAATGGCTCCCCTATCAGCTCTTATGGCATGAGGACTGTGGACTTGTGTTTCGGGAGTCAGCGCTTCACATGGGACTTTGTCACTGCGGATGTCTCATTCCCTCTCCTCGGCGCTGATTTTTTTTGTGCCCACGGGCTGCTGGTGGATGTTAAGAGGGGCCGTCTGGTGGATGCACTGACTTTTTCCACGGTCGCCTGCGTCCGCAATGAGGCGACTTATGGTGGTCTCTCCAGTTCGCTATCGGACGGCACCAAGTACCAACTCCTCCTTGGTGAGTTCCCTGCCTTGACACGGCCCACTTTCTCCTCTGCCACGACTAAACATGGGGTCGAGCACCACATTGAGACCAAGGGCCCCCCGATCCACGCGAGGGCCCGACGGCTTGATCCCGAGAAGCTAGCAGTCGCTAAGTCCGAGTTTGCCAACATGGAGCGTCTGGGCATCGTCCGCCGCTCGGATAGCCCGTGGGCCTCGCCACTACACATCGTCCCTAAACCGAGTGGTGGGTGGCGACCGTGTGGTGACTACCGCCGCCTTAACGACGCCACTACGCCCGACCGCTACCCTGTTCCACACATTCAGGACTTCTCAGCCCACCTGGCAGGAAAAATCTTGTTCTCCAAGGTCGACCTGGTGCGCGGGTATCACCAGGTTCCCGTGCACCCCTCAGACGTTCCCAAGACAGCTGTAATCACTCCGTTTGGACTGTTCGAGTTTCTGAGGATGCCGTTTGGTCTTAAAAACGCGGCACAATCTTTCCAGCGTTTAATGGATTCTGTGCTCAGGGACTTGCCATTTGTGTTCGTCTATTTGGATGACATCCTCGTCGCCAGCTCCTCGGAGGATGAACATCTGATGCACCTCCGCGACCTCTTCGCAAGACTTGAGCAGCATGGCCTGATCATCAACCCGGCAAAGTGTGTTTTCGGGGTGCCCTCTATCCAGTTCCTCGGGCACCTCATAGACAAGAACGGCGCCGCCCCCCTTCCGGCAAAGGTGGAGGCCGTCTCCGCTTTTCCCCGACCTCGCTCGGCTCGGGGCCTCCGGGAGTTCCTGGGGATGGTGACTTTCTACCACCGGTTCATCCGCCGGGCGGCCCACATCATGCGCCCGCTCTATGAGGCTCTTAAAGACAAGGCCCCCAACCGGGACGTTGAATGGACGGCCGAGAGGATGGAAGCCTTCGAGGCTACGAAGGCCGCACTGAGTCGTGCCGCTATGCTGGCTCACCCGACCCACAGGGCCCCTGTCGCTCTCACTACCGATGCATCGGACTACGCTGTTGGAGCCGTATTCGAACAGTGGGTCGGCGGCGCCTGGCAACCGCTTGCCTTTTTCAGCCGTCAGCTGGTCCCCAGGGAGCGCAAATACAGCACGTTCGATAGAGAGCTCCTCGGCCTCTGGCTGGCGATCCGCCACTTCCGCTCCCTATTGGAAGGCCGTGAGTTCACGGCATATGTGGACCATAAACCCCTCACTTTCGCCATGTCCAAGGTGGCCGAGCCGTGGTCCGCCCGCCAGCAACGCCAACTGTCGTTCATCTCTGAGTACACTACGGACATCCAACACATCGCCGGCAAATCCAATGTGGTCGCGGACTGCCTCTCCAGGGCGATCGTCGGCACTGTGCATCTGGGTCTCGACTACTCCCGCATGAGCGCAGACCAGGCCTCGGACCACGGGGTGCAGGCCCTCAAGACTTCTGACACGGGTTTGCGCCTGGAGGAAGTCGCGGTTGGTGACTCGGGCGTCAGGTTGCTGTGCGACCTCTCGGCTGACCAGCCTCGGCCGCTGGTCCCTGCAAACTGGCGAAGAGCTGTTTTCGAGGCGGTCCACAACCTCTCCCAACCCGGAAGGAAACCGTCCGTGAGGCTGGTGGCCCAGAAGTTCGTGTGGCGCGGTCTCAAGAAAGATGTGCAGGCCTGGGTCGACTCGTGCGTGGCCTGTCAGCGGGCTAAGGTGCATCGCCACACAAAAGCCCCCTTGGAGCCCTTTGCTGTCCCCGAGAGGAGGTTTGACCACGTCAACGTTGACTTGGTAGGTCCACTTCCTCCCTCGCATCGATTCACCTACTTGCTCACCATGGTGGACAGGACGACCCGCTGGCCCGAAGCCGTTCCCCTCTCCTCGACAACGTCGTCAGACGTGGCCCGGGCGTTCATCGGCACGTGGGTTGCACGCTTCGGGACACCGTGCGACCTTTCTTCAGATCGTGGCCCTCAGTTTACCTCTGAACTCTGGAACGCAGTCGCTGAGAGTTTGGGGGTCAAGCTGCACCGCACTACCGCCTATCACCCCCAGGCGAACGGTCTTTGCGAGCGGTTCCACCGCTCCATGAAAGCAGCCCTGCGTGCCGGCTTGACGGACGGCAACTGGTTGGATAAGCTCCCGTGGGTCATGCTCGGCCTCAGGTGCGCCCCCAAGGAGGACCTGTTGTCCTCATCCGCCGAACTCGTCTACGACCAGCCACTGCGGGTCCCCGGCGAATTCATCCCGGACGCCACAGCGCCCTGGTCCGCAGCCAGGCAACGGTCCTCCCTGCTGGAGGCCGCAAAAGGGTTTGCGCCGGTTCCCACGTCGCAACATGGCACCCCAGCTGCCCGGCTGCCCCGTCACCTGCGCTCTGCGGATTTTGTGTTTGTTCGTCATGACGCCCACCGTGGACCTCTCCGCCCCCCATACGACGGGCCGTTCAGGGTCCTGGAGCACGGGGATAAGAGCCTGCTCGTGGACATTGGCGGCAGACCCGAGACTGTTTCCGTGGACAGGGTCAAACCCGCGCAACTGGACATTGCCCAGCCTTTGGGGTTGGCCCTCCCCCCGCGCCGGGGTCGTCCCCCTTTGCCCTGTGCCCCTGTGCCCGCCGGGGTACCCTTGACCCCGCCTGAGCCCTTGTCCCGTGACTCAATGGACAGTGCGGCCCCGCCCCCATCGGCCCCTACAGTGCACACTCGCCGGGGTCGGGTCATCATCCCTCCACGGCACAAGGATTTTGACTATGGGTGAATTCTGGGGGGGCTTGTGTGGTGTTTACATAATTCACCCGCGGGACCTCGAGTTGGGGTGCGGGGTTCCGCACGGATTGTTTTTGTTGTTGCGCTTCCGGAGGAAAAGGTTAACAGAGTTCCCGCCGTTATGCGAGTTTTTTGGTGATGTCGAACAATAAAGCAAGTTCTGTTTCTGTGTCCGACACTCCACCTCCGACTCCTTTTCTCCGGCGCTACACCACCATATACAAACATATAAAAAAATATTTCCGTGAGTTCTGCCTCGTGACTGTCATTTTTTTGTTGACGTCAGGAAGTTTCTGTGGATAAAATCCAGCCGTCGCTCCTCTTGTTCAGATGGCCGCCGATGAGAAAGTCGGCGCGGGCGTGCGAGGCCGACGACGCCCGGTGTTGGGGACGCCCGCGCACTGCCGTGAGGTTGGCGTGTTGGTGAGCAGCGCCGTGCGGCGGGGACGTCGGACGACTTCATGGGGAAAGTGTGCGTGTTCACCACCTCGCGGTCCACTTGCATCATCAACTCGTAACCGTGCAACGCGTTGTACACGCTCTCTGAAAGAAGGGGGGGGGGGGGGTGACAATACGGAGAAGACAAAGAAGAAAAAGCCATTATATGAGGAAATTAAAGGATATTTTGCAGGAATACAAATATTTGTCAGAAACCAAAACGTTAAGTTGGATGGTTCCACATGACTACGTGCTCTTGCGATCTTGCAACAAGCCGCAGCCTCTTGTGCTGTCAATGCGCTCGTGTTGAAAACGAAATCTGAAAGAAAAAGAAATACATATATCCCTGCGCGCACACATTCAAACGATGATTTTGTGCATCATTTTTGGCTTGAGATTTTTTTCACTACAGACCCATTTTGAACAAAATCTTTCAAATATGTTCAACTCGAGTCAACTTACAAGCACCATTTTTGAAAGAAATATCAGAAGCTGGAGGGATGTAAACAATAAATGTACACGTAGTTCAGTATTAAAAGATGTATAGATTATCAGGCAGATTATTGATCTTCCAATACGTATTTAGGAAAAGTTGCATTTCATTTTCGATGTGAAAATAAATAAAATGATGAGAATGCCAAATTTTACATTGTATAGATGTAATGTGGTGGCACGGTGGCTCAGCTGCCTCGCCTGCTGCTCGACAGCTGGGATCGGCTCCAGCGCTCCCTGCGACCCTCGTGAGGATAAGTGGCAAAAGAAAGAAAAAATTGTCATTACATTAATTGGACACTCTAAATTGCCCCTACGTGTGATTGTGAGTGCAGCTGTTTGTCTCGGTGTGCCCTGCGATTAGCTGGCGAGCAGTTCCGGGTGTACCCCCCTCCTGCCCGTTGACAGCTGGGATAGGCTCCAGCGCTCCCCGTGACCCTCGTGAGGATAAGCGTAAAAAAATGGATGGATGAATTTACATAAAAATGAACTGTCGAGGCTTTAAGTGATAAGATGATATCAGTCAGGACCGTGATGCACTCCTGGGGTATGTCAGCGCACTCAACATGCCCCCGACTAGGTTGTGACGCCCCTGAGTCGGTGAGGCATCTCTTGTGGGAGTGCAGTTCTGCCGTAGACCTGCGGGCGACAGCCGGCCACCTGCAATTCCGGACACACCGGCAAGGGGTGTCCTAAACGAGGAATTTGTGCTCTCTGGGGTGTGCCAGTCGAGGTTTGCAAAGGAGGAGATTGAGATAATAACAGATTTTCTTTCTTTTATACACTTTTATTGTCTTAACAAGACTTTTCATTACAATCATCCAAAAATAGAAAACACTTTTTACATTTACATTCGTTCATGATTTACATAAACATGAAGACTGTCTAGGCTTTAAAAGAATCAATAAGGCAATAAATATGGTACTAAAAAGGCTCTTTTTTTTTCCACTGTGCAGACACGGAATGATCCCTAACGGAGTGAAACTCACCCCACACTCCCAAACAGCAGGCTCAGGGAACCTGTCACGTATCCCAGCGACGGTCGCCGACGTTTTTCTCCTCTTTTACTCCTTCCTCTCCCATATCACCAGGCCGCTGCGCCGAGACCTTCAACGTGAAGGGCTTTTCTGTACTGTCTTCTCATGCACCATTCCTGGAGATACTGCAATACCAGGTTGATGCTTGAAGTGGCTGGAGTAAGACCCAAATCCATCACCTGGTTCTTAAAAATCAAGAGAACATATGGTTCCCAGAAAAGGAACGCGTAAAATATTAACTCCACTTGACCTGAGCCAAAAGGCCGAGAAGCAATGTCAACTTGCCGCCGGCATATACGACCCGATTGTCCAGCCGACAAGCCAAAGCTTTGGTGCCACACAAATTGACTCATGACAATCACTTGTGACTCACATATGACACGTCTCGCAAACATCAATCGATCAACGGTTTACAAGAAATGGCAGCTGTGTCGTTTTCAACATATGAAGTGATGGATCGATTGGTGCTTTGTCAAGACGAAACAAAAGTACTTATGGTTGCTTTCTCAGAGTTCTCATTAACATCATTAGTGCGGGTGCACTTTTCTTGGAGGTACTGCAATACCAGGCCGATCTGTGGAGTGGACGGAGCAAATCCCTATTCCATCTCCCTGTTCCAAAAATCCATTTATTTTATGGTCCCCGGATAGGGGACGTATCAGATATTAAACTGATAAGAACATGGTTTTTTGTTTTGTCCACTTTTATTGTCTAAACAAGACTTTACATTACAAACATTTAAAAAGAGAAAACACTTTTTACATTTCATTCATAATTTACATAAACATGAAAACTGTCCAGGCTTTATAAGAATAAACAAGACAGTAAATATGGTACGAAAAAGCCTCAATTTTTTACCACTGTGCAGACACTGAACGATCCCTTACTAAGTGAAACTGATCCCACACTCCCAAACAGCCCGCTCAGGGAACCTGCCACGTTGCCCAGCGACGGTCGTCGACGTTCTTGTCTTCTTTTACTCCTTCATCTCCCATAACGTCAGGCTGCCGCGCCGACACCTTCACCGTGAAGCTCCGGAGGGAGGCTTTTGGCACCAATGTAGGATTTAGAGAGCATGACGATGGAAACTAAAGCCGCTTTAAAAATTTTTTTTGGAGGTTTCACAGGACTCATTGGATTACAATTTTTGTCTTCTTCTTTTCATTTCGGCTTGTCCCTTAAGGGGTCGCCACAGCGTGTCATCTTTTTCCATCTTAGCCTATCTCCTGCATCTTCCTCTCTAACCCCAACTGCCCTCATGTCTTCGCTCACCACATCCATCAACCTTCTCTTTGGTCTTCCTCTCACTCTTTTGCCTGGGAGCTCCATCCTCAGCATCCTTCTACCAATATACTCACTCTCTCGCCTCTGAACATGTCCAAACCATCGAAGTCTGCTCTCTCGAATCTTGTCTCCAAAACATCCAACTTTGGCTGTCCCTCTAATTGCTCATTTCTAATCCTATCCAACCTGCTGACTCCGAGGAAGAACCTCAACATCTTCATTTCTGCCACCTCCATTTCTGCTTCCTGTTGTTTCTTCAGTGCCACCGTCTCTAATCCGTTCCTGGTCCTTCACTCTTGCCTCTTCAACTCTTCCTTCTCTCTCATTTTCTTCATTCATCAACTTCTCAAAGTATTCTTTCCATCTATTTAGCACACTACCGGCACCAGTCAACACATTTCCATCTCTATCCTTAATCACCCTGACCTGCTGCACATCCTTCCCATCTCTATCCCTCTGTCTGGCCAACCTGTAGAGAGCCTTTTCTCCTTCTTTCGTGTCCAACCTGGTGTACATGTCTTCATATGCCTCTTGTTTACCCTTTGCCACCTCTACCTTTGCCCTCCGTCGCATCTCGATGTACTCCTTTCGCCTCTCCTCAGTCCTCTCAGTATCCCACTTCTTCTTCGCTAATCTCTTTCCTTGAATGGCTCCCTGTATTTTGGGGTTCCACCACCAAGTCTCCTTCTCCCCTTTCCTACCAGATGACACACCAAGTACTATCCTGCCTATCTCTCTAATTACCTTGGCTGTCGTTGTCCAGTCTTCCGGGAGCTTCTGCTGTCCATCGAGAGCCTGTCTTACCTCTTTCCGAAAGGCCGCACAACATTCTTCCTTTCTCAGCTTCCACCACATAGTTCTCTGCTCTACCTTTGTCTTCTTAATCTTCCTACCCATCACCAGAGTCATCCTACACACTACCATCCGATCAGTTGTAGGCTCTGTGCATTCCTCTTTTTCTTCTGACGATGGATCCGGTTTCCTCCTCTTCTATGTCTTCGACCCACAGTAGCTGAATTTCCACCGACGCCCTGCAGGTTAGCAGTGCCGGGGGCGGGCGTTGTTAACCCGGGCCACGACCGATCCGGTATGGGATTCTTTAGATGAACGCTCATATTTGTTTGGCACAGTTTTTACGCCGGATGCCCTTCCTGACGCAACCCTCTGCATTTATCCGGGCTTGGGACCGGCCTGCAGATTGCACTGGTTTGTGCCCCCCATAGGGCTGCACACGGATGGTCTCATCTAATTCATCCGGGAGAAAGGGGGTAACGATGCTGCGTTATATATAGTAAGAGGACAATTTATTATTCATGTTATGTCGGGCATTTTGGTGATAGTATATCTTAAAGCAAATCATTTTAAAAGTTGATGTTTTTATGAAGCAAATGAGGGAAATATAACATGAAATAAAGTGTCCAAGAGCAGAAAATTAGATGCATGGCTTCAGATGTGTCAGGTCCATGGACAGCTCCGGACCTGACGTGAAAACAAGTACAGGATTGTGCTAAAAAAATACAGTGCAGGCCAAGAGTCACTGCAGCCTTTATTTAGGTAACACACGAGGTCATGATCATTAAAACGATTGCAACGGCATCTGATTTACTCTACTTTAAACAACTACTTTGTTCATGTAACTTCCTGTTGTGGATCTGGGAAAAATAGGCCTACACGTTCATTGTTTGAAATTTGAACATTAAATTACACACCTTACTTGAATTATTCCCAGGAAGCAGAGGCGAATGAGATTTCTGTCCAAATATGTCCCGTCGAACAAACCACGGTCTTTCAGGTCAGTAAAGAGCGAGATCTAGAATTCAATTGATTCCTTTCTGAGGAAGCCCCACCAACTCTCTTTGCCCTGATTAGCTGTGCTTGCACCTTCGATGTAACTATCAATTCTGGTGCCATATATCGCTGAAAATCTCTGACTTTCACATTCTCTGTGCCCCGGTCACCTCTCGCAATCCTTGGACCACCAACTAATCTGTGGACTGCCTCCATGTAGAACGATTTTTGGATCACTGCTGGTTGTGAACGCATTCATCCAGATGATTTTCCGGGAAAACCCATAAATGCAGCTGTTAATACATATCCCAAATGGTTTCAGTTGATGAAATGAATCGAAATGCCAAATTAATTGAGACCTTTTGCAAAATAGCTTTTGGGATGGAGGCGTCACCTTCGTCTGAGTTCAACATTTCGTGGATCAAGTTCTTCCATGTTTATAGCAGAGGGGTGCAACGGAAGCATGCTGGGCCCACAACCCAGAGGTCAATGGATTGAAACCATCCTCTGCACACAGAGCTTGTCTGTCGTGAGAAACAGTGGGCAAAAAAAACTCGTCTCTTCTCACTCCTACTGCACATGCACAACATACACAAACATATCTTACTACCACTTCAGCATTTCCAGTCTGGACAGGAAACCTGGTTTGCTGGGTCTTTACTTCATATTCGCGAGCATGCAAATGTCTCAGCATATGTGAAATAAATTATCTTCTGTGTGTGAAGCAAACACCACAGCTACTCGCAATTGTTAATCTACAACCCATTTAAAGATTAAAAATACAATTCAATTATGAACACATTATACATCTGCCAAACAATGGATGAAACATTATTTGGTTTGTATCAGATCAAAGTGGTCCCAAACTTAAAAATGACGCTTATTGTTGGTACTCATCGTGAAACTTGCCACAATCCTCTCAGTCTCACTTTCCAAATCTCGATCTCCACACAATCTCATTTTGAACCATTGTGATGCAACTTATATGCAGTCGTGTTCAAAATAAAAGCAGTCCAACGTCACCAAGCAAATTAATGCACGATTTCAGTTCGTTTGTTTTATTGCAACTATCTAAGCAAGAGGCGGCAAGGTGGCGCAGCTGTTGAGTGTTGGCCTCACAGTTCTGCGGACCTGGGATCAAAGTCCAGCCCCGCCTGTGTGGAGTTTGCATGTTCTCCCTGTACCTGTGTGGGTTTTCTCTGGGCAGGCCAGTTTCCTCCCACATCCCAAAAACATGCATTCCATGGAGCCTCTAAATTGCCCCAAGATGTGATTTTGAGTGCGACTGTTGTTTGTCTCTATGTGCCCTGTGATTGGTTGGCAACCAGTTCAGGGTGAACCCCGCCATCTGCCTGAAGATAGCTCTGACAGCCTTCAACAGTCCAGTGACACTTGTGAGGATAAGTGGCAAAGAAAATGGATGAATGGATGGATACAACAATGTCTTTCTTGGGTCAACATGTTCACATTCCACACCATAATATCTTTGCCTTTCAATCTGTCTTTTAAAGGTCGAGGATGGTCTGGTGATTGACGTGGGAGTCAGCAAATGAGAATGTAGAGCTGGCTGACTGTTAACTTTAGCAATTCTAAATTGAACCAGGATATTTATTGGTCTAAACATGAATCAAACACGTGTCAGAAATTTTTCTATTCAGTTCCTTCAAAAAAAAACTAAATTAATTGGAACATTGAAGAGTTGAACTGTTGTGTATTCGAAGTTTTTGAGAGGTTGAATTGAATTTCCATTTTCACAGTTGTTTGACTGTTTTAAAAAAATAACATCTAATTCTGTTTTGTTTTGTTGAACAGTAAACTTAAACATGGAGTGGCATGAAAAATCTTGAAGGCACCATTTTTTTTTTTGTTGAGATGAATTGTTCACTATTTTCAGAACTGCTGCCTATTGTGAAGTGAATTGACTCATGTAAAGGTTGGATGAAGTTTACACCAGTAAGTCAAAGTAAAAGCAAATCATCTAAATGATTGCTCGTATCTTAAAAAACTTGTGCAAGATCACTTTTGGAGGTGCCAATCGTCCAGGGGTGGGCAAACTATGGCCCGCGAGTACACGTTTCACGGAGCTCAAGTACGGACAGGACATACGTTGTCCTTTTCTCTGTTTTATCGACTAATTTGTTTACTCGATAGGGACTAGTATTCTTGAGGTTTGGTTCTGCCGCAGTCACTCAGTTGCGCAAATGCACTCATTCCTCATGAGTGAGTGAGTTTCGTATTCACCATCGATGTCTTATCTATCTCCTGTTAAGCCGGTGACACTTTATCTAGAGCAGAGCAATGCATTTTTTTATTGGAAGCAGATGTATGATAATTATATTCACAATTATTCCTCCAGCCTTGTCACCTGGTAATAAACACGGGTTGTCACCTATGACATGGCTAACTGAGCCAGGACCAAACAAGTCATAGAATTCCTTTGAAGTAGACTTGTCTCTCTTACTTTCTAAGCTCAGACCTTAATCCTCCTCACTTAGCTTTTCCATCCATCCATCCATCCAATTAACTAACATCCTACAAAAGCCTGGTAAATGTTACATTGGGGGGCACAACGCCGAGGTGGTATTGTAACTACAAAATGAAAAAATGTTTACATGAAAAAAATAATAATAATAATTTAAAAAGTTATCACGAACACAACACTGACATACAGTACAGACAGTCAATAGCGTGGACGAGTCAACAGGCAAAACAAGGAAATGGGTGGGACAAGGGAAGTTGCTGGGTGAAGCTTCGATAATGCAGAGCCAATGACCTCACGGAATAAAGCCACTCATGCTCTCATTGGTCGATGTCACGGCGGGAACCAATCACACGCTTTGTATCAACGTGTCTCTCCACAATATGCCAATCTGGATGTATTTTTCTTTTTTTTCTGCTAAATAAAATCCCGCACAGCACTGAAACTGCAAAATGTGTCGCACTAACTGACGAGGATAGCCTGAAGATACATACCTGTATTTATTTTTTTAAAATAGCACTGGACTGCACCCATGGTTTGATCCCATTGAAGGAATTGAGAAGGGAAGAATTCTGCAGTAGAATTTTTTCCATTAGAAGTAACCACTGAGCTACACCAGTGCCAGTAAGAAATCTGAAAATATGATCCTGATAAAAACACTGGTTTCACCATGGGTGTTCAGAATAGATAAATATTGCAGTGGAAGTGTGTTTATAATCAGAGGGAATAATCAGAATCAGATAATTAGGAGGAGAGAATGTAACTCGACAGTTTAGGACGGTGGTGAGTAGAATGACACTGATTAAGAAGACAAAGGTAGAGCAGACCTATCTGAGTCCCAAAACTGAAGTGGGAGGGATTTCAATTTATTTTAGGAGGTTACAAGGTGTGTTTTGTACCGGAATTGTTTTTTCATTGTATTTATTTCCTGTTTCAGGCAGAGTCAGCAAAGGGAAGTGGTTTTATTGTCTCTCTCTGCTTCTTTTGAAATTGTGCTGCCTTTGTAATGTCGGCAGTCAGTGCGAGCATGCGAAAGCACAACCCACGTGGAAGACGCTGAGACAGGACGGGTGTTGTGCGGCTTCTCAAAAAGAGGTGAGACAGGCTATTGGTGGACAGGAGGAGCTTTCAGAACACTGGACCCCTACAGCCAAGGTGATCAGAGAGATCAGCAGGAGAATACTTGGTCTATTTCTAAACAAGAGAAATAATAGGAATAGGATTTAATAGGAGAGAAACTTTGTTAAACACCTGCCACTGAGCTCAATGCATGCTCCGATGGATTAGTGTTGCTGGACCCATGACAATGTGGAAGTGTGTGCAGGCACACGCACAAGACATTGGATTTGCCTGAATAAACACATCTGACATTTGTAGCAACAAAGGGTTCTCGAGCCCCTCGCCACTTGGGTGTTCAAATACTCATTTTCTTCACAGTATTTCTACACTGAATCTATCAGTGTATGTATAAACATGATATATTTATACATAGTGTATTATGTGTATATGTATATATGAGTAAATATCCATTGTATTCTCCATGTGTGTACTTTGTTTTGAATCAACAGTAAAAGAAGACCTCAGCGCTTTCATCGATGGCCTGGCCGGCGTGGACGTGGACGTTGTTCTTGTTGCTTTGTTGTTCTTTGTTTTTCAACAATGAATGCAGAAAACTGTGTTTTCTCATGCTCATACCGTGTCCAGAATTCATGCAAATATGCTGCAGATGTAAAGCTAACACCAAAACCTTTCATAAAAAAGCCAGTATTAAAATACAGTTAAGGCTTCCACTTTAAATTTCAGAGTTTGCTGGGAAAATTTCTGTAAAAAAATGTCATCTTGACATGAAAGGACACCTACTATCCTTTCTTTTAAATAAAAAAAACGCAGACTGTTGTGCCTTCACGTGCTGGCATTGACTGCCGACATATCAAAGGCAGCACAATTTAAAAAGAAGCAGAGAGAGACAATAAAACCACTTCCCTTTGCTGACTCTCCCTAAAACAAGAAATAAATACAATCAAAAAAACAATTCCAGTACAAAACACACCTTGGAACCTCCTAAAATAAATTGAAAACACCCGACTTCAGTTTTGGGACTCAGCAAGGCAGGAGGCAACCACAATCTTAGCCAATTAAAGGCTGAAAGTGATGCCAACGAAACTCCAGGAGAGAGGACCTCATTCTCTCGCCTACGATTCAAATTTGCGGGGGTACATATAAATTAATGATAATAACAAACGGCTCACATATGGACATGGCAAACAACAAATACGAATAGTTTAGCTTGAATGTCAACTGTGTTGATTTTCAATGTTTACATCAAAATGTTGCCAGATACTTGACCAGGAAAAAAAAAAAGGCTCCAGATCAAATGATTCACAGGGGTTTTTCCCAGTCCTTATAAGGTGAGATTGCTGTAGAGAAATGCATTGGCTGGGAATTGAACCCAGGTCAACTGCTTGGAAGGCAGCTATGCTAACCACAATACCAACAATGCCCTGGAAGTTGTTCAGACTGCTATGCAGATGACTTTCAAGTTTTTGTTTCAAGCATTGGCATAAAACACAGTAAATGGGAGAGACACCAATCATTCTGCCAG
The DNA here is from genome assembly GCF_019802595.1 of Syngnathoides biaculeatus. NCBI lineage: Eukaryota > Metazoa > Chordata > Actinopteri > Syngnathiformes > Syngnathidae > Syngnathoides > Syngnathoides biaculeatus. Next base: position 956,842 of record NC_084660.1, read on the forward strand.
TCAGGAAAAAGATCGTACCTGTCAGCGCTCTTTCAACACTGTGCTCCCCTTCACCTTAACGTGGGTGTTATTAAAATACCCACACCATCATTTTCATTTTCATTAGAGCCACTCCAAAGTGACAGGAGTGGCCACATTTCCTCCCACTGTTTGTCGAATTTTAAGAAGGGTAAGTTACATTCTTGGATGAAAAACACATCGCACTTGAAAGTTTGAAGAAAGAATAAAACACTTTGGGCTTTAATTTTTGGCTTTACGCTCCTAAAGTTTATCGTTGAAACACTAAAAGGGAATGATTTTAAAAGTTAAAACATACAAGGAATCTCTGATTAAAAGCTCTTAAAAGGGAAGCTGGTCTAGTATTTTGAGGGATCTTTGTTTTTCCTTTCCATCAGGAGCAAGGGGTGTGGGATTTTTTTCACTGTTTTCTGTTTTAACTCTTGGTTTTGGTCCTTCCTGCCATCTTAGACTCGTGGTGTTTCAACCCTCCTAGCCCCTGGTTTACAAAAATCGTTGCTCAAACCACTGAGATATGAGGCCTGACTGCTATATTTTGCAACTCAAAAAAGAAAGCAGACAGTGGTCGAAACTTCCCTTTGTTTGGTGTGAAATGGACTCCAACATTCAAGTTAGCCTTCACCTTGTCCGTCAGACCTAAAATGCCATTTAGACTACTCAGCAATTAGTTTTCTGTTGGGCTTGACTCCAATGGGGCTGGGAGGTTTGTGGGGGATTGAAAGTTTGATCGCATTTTTCGTTTTGGTCCTCCGATAGTTTGGATGACACGAATAATTCTGTCCGCACATTGAGTGAGAAAGAGAGAGATTTGTATATCCATCCATCTATTTTCCAACCCACTTGTCCTCACAAGTGTCACAGGAATGCCGGAGCCTTTCCCAGTAAGCTTTGGGCAAAAGTCGGATGAAACCCTGATGTGTTCGCCAGTCAGTCAAACTGCACACGCACGCGCACGCACACGCACACACACACACACACACACACACGTGAACAAACAAGTACATTTTGTTACCAACTATGTTTTGCTCTCCCATCTCCTTTTTGTCAAATCTATGTAAATGAGAGGCTGAGAGGAGTGGAAGACTGCATTCAACACACCCACGAGTCCTTAAGAATATTTTTTGATGCATTATGGATTCACAAATGCTCCTGCAGTGTTTCAGAGGTTTGTCAATGATGTTTTCCACGATATGCTCAACATTAATATCTTTGTGTACAAAGATGGCATTCGAATATTCTCCCCGGCCCCATGTCAGCCACGTTCAAGTGGTGTTGCAATGGTTGCTGCTACATGTCAAGGCTGAAAAGTGCGAGTTTCACTGGTCTTCCCTGTCGTTTCTGGGCTTTGTGTCGGTGGAGGTGGGGATCTGTATGGATCCCAGCAAGGTTGAGGCTGTTTCACATTGGTACACTTCCACGACTCGCAAGGAAGTGCAGGGGTTCTTAGGGAACCTGTACCAAAAATTCATCCAGAACTTTAGCATAATTGCAGCGCCCTTACACAAACACAGCTCTCCACACAGTTCCTTTTTTTGGTTCCCATCGCGTCATGCGGCCTTCTGTAAACTCACTGCTAGCTTTACCTCTGTTCTTATTCTTGCTTTGCTGAATCTGTTTGTCATGGAGGTAGATGCGTCAGATTCTGGGGTAGGGGTGGACCCTTGTCGAGGAATCCGAAGGAAGAAAGTTGCATCCCTGCACGTTTATGTCCCATAAACTTACTCCTGCAGAACAAAATAATGAAATTGGGGGCCATGAGCTATTAGCAGTCAGAGTGGCTTTGTCAGATTGGAGACAGTGGCTAGAGGGTGATCAGGTCCCATTTATTGTGTTAACTGACCACAGACAACCATAGAACAGAAAACCCCATGCGCAATTGTAGATTCTTGATTGGCAAAAGGCAAAATCCAATATCGGATTAATTCTGCCTGAAGCCTGTTGGTCTCAGTCTTCACATGGGAAATTGAGACCCAGGTAAAAGACGCACTGAAGGACACTCGCAGCCACAGATGACAGGCTGTATGTCGGTCCTCCACAGAGGGGTAGGGATTGCAACCCAATCGGTGATAGAGCAACATTTTTAGAGGCCAAACATCAAAAAGGACATCAGGGAGTACGTCACCACGCTTCATGTTTGTTCACGAATAAACCTTAATGTAAACGTCCCTCAAGGGAGTTGTGATCGCTTTCCGTTTGTTGAGGGCTGTAGTCCAATATATCATTGGACTTTGTGACCAGGTTGCTGGCTTTCCTGGGCCACACCACTGTCTGCACGGTGGCAGACCATTCTTCCAAAATGGTAAGGCAAGGCAAATTTATTTGTATAGCGTATTTCATACACGAGGTAACTAAATGGGAGTTCTTGACTCTGGTGGCATTGGAATGCTGTAACAAGGGGAATAGACTACAATAAACTTGTGTACTCACACATGATGATGCAGTGTCCAACACACACAAACACAACGAACGAGCAAATCCAAGAGACGAACTCAACGCTAAAATCCCTGGTCAAATTAGCGTCCATACGGCGCAGGTGTGGGGTTTCTACTAGTGGCAGCTCCGCTCAGGGCAGTGGCTTGGCCATGCTCCTGACACCTCTCGGGTCCAAGTGGGTAAGACTCAGGAGGGACATTTTGAAGACGACAAAAGTGTGCCGGACTTCCAGATCTTCTTGGGGAGCAGATACTCCCCAAGAAGATCCCAAGAAGAATCCCCTTGAGTCGTCCAAAAAGCCGAGCATGGCACTGATCACAACAGATCAAATCACGCCACCATTTTTTAAAAGGTAAAGTTGGGGGTCAAACCCATGCTCTTCAGTTTACGAGTCTGACACCTTACCACTTGTCCACTGCACCTGGTAAATGTTGGTACGACACTTGATCTTAGCCAAAATGCCAAGAAAGAGGACCAGTCAACAAGCCAATGTTTCAGATGTACGTTCTGATTTATGATCTAAATTAACGAGTCACATCTGGACACGTCAAACAGCAATGATGGATTATTTAGACCAGGTGTCAGCAACCCAATGGCGAAAGAGCCATATTGGACCAAAAATATAAAAAAACAAATCTGTCTAGCGGTGTAACGGTGGATCAGCTTGTAAAGCGTTGACCTCCGCAGTTCTGAGGTCTCGAGTTCAATCCCCGACCTGCCTGTATGGAGTTTGAATGTTCTCACTGTACGTGTGTGGATTTCCTCCCACATTCCAAAAACATGCAACATTAATTGGACACTTGAAATTCCCCCTCTGTGTGGTTGTGAGTGTGACTGTTTGTCTCTTTGTGCCCTGCGATTGGCTGGCAACCAATTGAGGGTGTACCATGCCTCCTGCCTGTTGACAGCTGGGATAGATTTCAGCACCCTCTGCTACCCTCGTGAGGATAAGTGGCAAAGAAAATGGATGGATGGAATAACTATATTTATATCAATGACCCCTGGTTTTAGACAAACTCACATTCATGAAACTATGCGGGAAAAAAAAAGAGCGAGTCGGCACCTCCTTACACGAAGTGTGTTGCGGTCACACGTTAAACTTCAGTCAACCTCTCCTTGACAGCTGTTTTGTTTTTTTTGTTTATTTATTGTTCTCAAATAAGTCCAATGCATATTTAAATTATAATAATAATCATCATCATCATCATCCTCCTCCTCATCCTCATCATCATAAACTACTGGGATACCCTTTAGCCCCGATAACAGAAGTGTGTTGCAGCCACATGTTAACCTTCGTAAACAACACTGTGACCTATGCTTTATTTTCTTTTTTTAAATACGCATTGGACTCATTTGAGAAGAATGCATATTAAAAAAAAAAAACATCTGTTGGGGAGAGGTTCACCGAAGTTTAACGTGTGGCCGCAACACACTTCCGTGTATGTTGGAGACGACTCCCTGTCTATTTATTTATTTTTTTGCCATGATGAGTACTTCTTGGTAATTTGAGATTGAGAAGAATAATTCCTCCCTGAAATGAAGTGATCGCTACACAGTTGTATGTATTTGGTTGGGCAGCATCCATCATGTTTAATTGCCAAAATCCATCAATCTTTTCTCGTCATTTCAGCTGGTATTCCATCGAATGATCTCTTTGAATATCTGTCTCATCTGTTGAAACAACCAACAGCATAACAATTCTCGTGCATTGTGAATATTGTGCTCCGGTTCAATGTGCCCCACACTGTCGAGCTGCTCCTTTTGACCGTCAATCTGGCGCCGTGAAAATGATGACGTCACATGCACGAGGTCTATACTGTACGCTGTCACATTGGTATCTACATTGTTCCTTTTGACTTATCGGCTGATTGGTGTGAGCAGGATGGCTGCGTTCATCAGGCTTCAATCCAAAATGTTCCATCATCGTGGTGGCATTAGGCTTTCAAACTTATTCTCTGAATGCCACTTTTTAAACTCTTTCTCATCGTGTGAAATATTGTGAAATAAAGACTTGTGTTTTCATTCCATCAGTTCACTTCCAACTGGGAAAAAAATCCCCTCTTCAATGATCTGTCCATTTAAAATCACTGTAAGTACCCAGAAAGGTGCCAGTACAGATCAGCACTTTAATAAACACCAATGATCATAAAATTTGACCAAATACCAAATGTGTCTTGGAGTCTGATCCAGGCACGAAACAGCGGAGCCGATTTCCTTTCAGACGGGTACAAAAGTACATACAAAGAAGTTGAAGGTACAGCAGAGTGGCGCAGCGGAAGCGTGCTGGGCCCATAACTCAGCCAAAGAGTTGAATCCAGGCCTTTTGGTAGAAAAACACAAGTTCCGACTTGTTGGCCATGTCGGACATCACTTTGGTTTTTATTTTCCACACTATGGGAGATGTACAGTTGCAGTAGAGTTCTGCATACAGAAGATTCACATACTGGAAATTGAACCTGGCCGTCCAGGTTGAAACAAGAATCGCAAGAACATATGAGACACGATGTTTCTTAAACTAATATTTTTCAAATTCTGTATTTTCTTTCAAGCGTCAGCCAATCATATCAACAGTATTGAGGTTTCAGTCCCATTGGGGTAAATAGGAGACGAATAAAACTCATTAATCCTGAAAGGGATATTAGATGGGGCACTTTTGCTGTAAATAAAACACTGATTACTCTGTTATTTTTAACCGTGTTGGGAATTTTCAGCATGTAAATCAAAGACTAAATTACAGAGTCCTGTCAACATTCCCATACCGGGAGTTGAACCCGGTCCACCTGGGTGAAAACCAGGAATCCTGACCGCTAGACGATATGGGACACATGCTGCTCCACTGAAATTCTTCACTGTTTTCAGGCATTACATAAGACTGGCCAGAAGAAACCCAATGAAAACTAGAAATCCAAACTTCCAAACCAAATGGAAAATCTGTGGAGGTACCTGCCACTTATTATTTCTGAAATAGATTTATTTTTTCCCAGGCCCAATATGTTGGAAACGTTCTGCATGATGAAAGCCGAAATGGTGGAATACAGGAATTATTCTCACACAGTGCTCCTGCGGGAAAACCAGGAATCTGATCCAATTGATCATGTGAGAAATGCCTTTGTTTTTTTTGTTTTTTTTCCCAACAAATATCGTCCCCATGCTTAGTTGGCAGTTTTCCACATGAATGTTCACGCGAGGGTGGACGACTTCAAATATTGAGGATGGATCTGCCAGGCAAAAGTGCGAGAGGAAGACCAAAGAGAAGGTTTATGGATGTGGTGAGGGAAGACATGAGGGCAGTTGGGGGTCGAGAGGAAGATGCAGGAGATAGGCTAAGATGGAAAAAGATGACACGCTGTGGCGACCCCTTAAGGGACAAGCCGAAATGAAAAGAAGAAGACAAAAATTGTAATCCAATGAGTCCTGTGAAACCTCCAAAAAAAATTTTTAAAGCGGCTTTAGTTTCCATCGTCATGCTCTCTAAATCCTACATTGGTGCCAAAAGCCTCCCTCCGGAGCTTCACGGTGAAGGTGTCGGCGCGGCAGCCTGACGTTATGGGAGATGAAGGAGTAAAAGAGGACAAGAACGTCGACGACCGTCGCTGGGCAACGTGGCAGGTTCCCTGAGCGGGCTGTTTGGGAGTGTGGGATCAGTTTCACTTAGTAAGGGAACGTTCCGTGTCTGCACAGTGGAAAAAAATTGAGCCTTTTTCGTGCCATATTTCTTGCCTTATTGATTCTTTTGAAGCCTAGACAGTCTTCATGTTCATGTAAATTATGAATGAAATGTAAAAAGTTTTTTCTCTTTTTAAATGTTTGTAATGTAAAGTCTTGTTTAGACAATAAAAGTGGACAAAACAAAAAACCATGTTCTTATCAGTTTAATATCTGATACGTCCCCTATCCGGGGACCATATATTATATGGATTTTTGGAACAGGGAGATGGAATACTCCACGGATCGGCCTGGTATTGCAGTACCTCCAGGAAAAGTGCACCCCCACTAATGATGTCAATGACAACTCTGAGAAAGCAACCATAAGTGCTTTTGTTTCGTCTTGACAAAGTACCAATCCATCCATCACTTCATATGTTGAAAACGACACAGTTGCCATTTCTTGTAAACCGTTGATCGATTGATGTTTGCAAGACGTGTCATATGTGAGTCACAAGTGATTGTCATGAGTCAATTTGTGGGGCACCAAAGCTTTGGCTTGTCGGCTGGACAATCGGGTCGTATATGCCGGCGGCAAGTTGACATCGCTTCTCGGCCTTTTGGCTAAGGTCAAGTGGAGTTAATATTTCACGCGTTCCTTTTCTGGGAACCATATGTTATATTGATTTTTGAACTGGGAGATGGATGTGGGTCTTGCTCCAGCCACTTCAAGCATCAACCTGGTATTGCAGTATCTCCAGGAATGGTGCATGAGAAGACAGTTCAGAAAAGCAAGGAAAGAAGAAAAATAGTGATGCTTAAAAAAAAACTCACAAGACTGAATGGAGATGCTGGGGATTGAACCCAGGACTTCATACATGCGAAGCACGCGCTCTACCACTGAGCTACATCCCCTGAACAACACCACAGGCACAAAGTAGAGTCATCCATGGCTCACCCGGAGGAGCTGCCTGATGATATGGGAGAGGAAGGAGTAAAAGAGGAGAAAAACGTCGGCGACCGTCGCTGGGATACGTGACAGGTTCCCTGAGCCTGCTGTTTGGGAGTGTGGGGTGAGTTTCACTCCGTTAGGGATCATTCCGTGTCTGCACAGTGGAAAAAAATTGAGCCTTTTTCGTGCCATATTTATTGCCTTATTGATTCTTTTAAAGCCTAGACAGTCTTCATGTTTATGTAAATCATGAACGAATGTAAATGTAAAAAGTGTTTTCTATTTTTGGATGATTGTAATGTAAAGTCTTGTTAAGACAATAAAAGTGTATAAAAGAAAGAAAATCTGTTCTTATCTCAATCTCTTCCTTTGCAAACCTCGACTGGCTCACCCCAGAGAGCACAAATTCCTCGTTTAGGACACCCCTTGCCGGTGTGTCCGGAATTGTAGGTGGCCGGCTGTCGCCCGCAGGTCTACGGCAGAACTGCACTCCCACAAGAGATGCCTCACCGACTCAGGGGCGTCACAACCTGGTCGGGGGCATGTTGAGTGCGCTGACATACCCCAGGAGTGCATCACGGTCCTGACTGATATCATCTTATCACTTAAAGCCTAGACAGTTTTCATTTTTCATCTAAATTCATACATCCATTTTTTTTACGCTTATCCTCACGAGGGTCACGGGGAGTGCTGGAGCGAGGCAGCTGAGCCACCGTGCCACCGCATTACATCTATGCAATGTAAAATTTGGCATTCTCATCATTTCATTTATTTTCACATCTAAAATGAAATACAACTTTTCCTAAATATGTATTGGAAGATCAATAATCTGCTTGATAATCTATACATCTTTTAATACTGAACTACGTGTACATTTATTGTTTACATCCCTCTAGCTTTTGATATTTCTTTCAAAAATGGTGCTTGTAAGTTTACTCGAGTTGAGCATATTTGAAAGATTTTGTTCAAAATGGGTCTGTAGTGAAAAAAAGCTCAAGCCAAAAATGATGCACAAAATCATCGTTTGAATGTGTGCGCGCAGGGATATATGTATTTCTTTTTCTTTCAGATTTCGTTTTCAACACGAGCGCATTGACAGCACAAGAGGCTGCGGCTTGTTGCAAGATCGCAAGAGCACGTAGTCATGTGGAACCATCCAACTTAACGTTTTGGTTTCTGACAAATATTTGTATTCCTGCAAAATATCCTTTAATTTCCTCATATAATGGCTTTTTCTTCTTTGTCTTCTCCGTATTGTCACCCCCCCCCCCCCCCGTTCTTTCAGAGAGCGTGTACAACGCGTCGCACGGTTACGAGTTGATGATGCAAGTGGACCGCGAGGTGGTGAACACGCACCCTTTCCCCATGAAGTCGTCCGACGTCCCCGCTGCACGGCGCTGCTCACCAACACGCCAACTTCACGGCAGTGCGCGGGCGTCCCCAACACCGGGCGTCGTCGGCCTCGCACGCCCGCGCCGACTTTCTCATCGGCGGCCATCTGAACAAGAGGAGCGACGGCTGGATTTTATCCACAGAAACTTCCTGACGTCAACAAAAAAATGACAGTCACGAGGCAGAAGTCACGGAAATATTTTTTTATATGTTTGTATATGGTGGCATGTAAATATTTTTTTTATGTTTTGCGTCAAAAAAAAAAAAAAGGTTTTGCGCAGTGATTATTGCAATTTGAAAGAAAAAAGTGTCAGCAGTTTTCACGTTTTGGCTGAGCAGAGCGTCAACGTCGGCCGTGTAATACGTCACAATCTCGCTGGTGTCTTTTTCTGTTTCTTGATGATCTAATATTTGAGCGACACCTGTTGGCGCCACAGAGATGTTCCGTCGTACTGGAGTTGTGACATGAGCTCAACTAAATATTTGTGCGGGGGGGAATTCAAATTCACATTTGATATTTGTTTCTCAAAGCAACAGTTAACGTTTTTGCAGCAACGAGTTATCCAACGTACCACAAACTCTGTAGTTCACATATTAGCCATTATTGTGCACTGTACTTTTTTGCACATACTGGACGTAAAGTATAAATACGTCGAATTTTAAATACTACATCATTCTTAATCCGATAGTTTTCTCGTCTTTTTTGTGGCGTGTTGACGTAAGCGTGCATTTGAGCGCGGATGACGACCACTCCCAGACTTTCAACCCCGCCCCCTCGCTTCCCGTCGATTCGTCGAAGTCCCAAGCGAGGCCCGATTTGAATTTGATCTTTTGCGCTTCCCTTCTGATTGGAGGATTCTCAACTCTTCTTAGTTGCTTGAAGCAAATTGACCCCTCCGTGGATATTGCGCAATCCGCGTCACTGACCAATCAGAGGCCAGAGATCTGCATACACCAAAGCCCGTTTTTGCTCCCGCCATTTTCTCAGACAACATTGCATGGTCCAGTATAGGTTTAGTTCGCGTTTTATCGCGTATTTGGGTTATTTAACAAAAAATATGGTTAAGAGGTGTAGTCACGGACTTTGTAATAGTGACGACAGGTATCCTGAAAGGCGAGTTGGTGGAGTTCGATTCGTACCCTTTCCAAAACCGAAGACCCAGTACAAAAAACGCCTTTGATGGATCAAACTTTGTGGAAGACCGCATCATCAACTAAATCAATCTAATATCAACCGGAACACATATGTTTGCACGAAGGTATGCCCTATATTTGATTTTCAATACATGTCTCGTATAAAGGAATTCGAAGTTCTTCACTCGCAAAACACTGCTGTGTGTGAACAATTGACACACTTATTCTTTGTTGAGCGATATTTAGCGATGATCGGACTGCACAAACGTATTGATTTCTTGCTGGCTCGCGGCCGAAGCTTAACAAGACTGTGTTTGCACGAAGATATGCCCTAAATTTGATTTTTAATACACGTCTCATATAAATGAATGAGACGTTCTCCGCTAGCATAACATTGCTACGTGTGAATGATTGAATGAAATCAGAAGCATGGCGTCTCTCTCAGTTAAGAATGTATTTAGAATCTATAATATATCGTTGATTTCAATGAAATCAGAAGCATAGAGTCTGTCTCAGTTCAGAATGTATTGTATTGTATTTGCCATTTTTACTGTTTGTCTTACGTGATGTCACTTCAGGAGGCGTGGTTAAGTGCCCGGGTCAATTACTCCGCAAGTTACATAAACACCCCTGAAGATCCAGAAAACGACTGCAATTGTCATGGGCGTGTCTTTCCTCGACCCAGTGCGCACCTGCCCCAATGAGCATGCGTTTGTAGTTGACTTGTGTCTCCTGCCCTATTTTTTTTTTTTTTAAATTGAACACAGACCAAAGTCTCGGCAAATTCCTTTTCTACCCAACATTGTTTGAATTTGTCATGGGGTGATGAGCTGTTGTTCTACAATAGAGGAATTTGACCCACAAAAGTCTCACCTTTGACCTTTGGCTCAAGGCTCTTGTTGATACCAACCCACCCTGTCGTACTCATCATAAAGATACAAGCTCAAGTACAAAGACGAGGCAAATCTTTACGGGACTCTTTATTCCTTCATTTTTTTCTGTATGTCTTTATTTATTGATTACATTTTTATTTCAGGGCATATTTTCATAACTTTTTTTAATGCTGCAATGAACATGCTGCAGGTCATACGTAACTTTGACTTTCCATGTAGGCCGTCAGGGGCGTGGCCAGGAGCTCCTCACCTGCACCTCATTGACACTGATTAGGAAATGCATTGAAGTCTTGTGTGTCTGATTGTAAGTTGTGTTTGTTGTGCTTTGCGTTTTGTGAGTGACTCTCCCTTGTTTCAACTTTTCTGTGCCACTTCCATCAAGTCTTGTTCTTGTTTCAAGTTTTACCTCGTAGATATCGGACCTCATTTCTGGATTTTCGGACTTTGCCTTTTTGCCTCGTGTTTTTTGTGCTTCTCCCTTTTTGGGCCGCTGACCCGTGTATGACCTCTGACAGAATTAAACTACCCTCGAAAATCATGTCCCTGTGTTTGGTTCCTGTTCCTTGCTGCATGCTCGTGACAGGAGGCATCGTTGTGTATGAGGATTAATTAAACTTTTCAGTTCATCGTCTGTTTTTGCATTGAGAAAAAAAAGATTCGACATGGTTGTATACCTTTCCCATTTCAGATTCACAGTTATTTGTCACGAGCAAGCAACATGGGGGAGGACCCAAATGCAGTCACACTGGAGTCGCTCTTTCACTAAAAATGTCGTTTACGTTCATGTTAGAATTTGGGGAGCAACTTTTACGTGCATCCATGTTGGTGAAAACGATTAAGTGGTTGCCAAATGAAGCACTGAAGCTTTGTGGCCTTCCTCCATCCCGTTTTATGGAATATTGTGTCTGGAGTCTTTTTAAATTCATAACTTATCAATCATGGATATCAGACTCCCCACAAACCGGACAATGAAAATCCATCCGTTTTCGTAGCCGCTTATCCTTACAAGTTTGTGTGCTTTAGCCTATCCCAGCTGTCATCGGTCAGGAGGCGGGGTACACCCTGAACTGGTTGCCAGCCAATCGCAGGGCACAAAGAGAGAAACAGCCGCACTCACAATCATACCTAGGGGCAATTTAGCATATTCAATTAACGTTGCATGTTTCTGGGATGTGGGAGGAAACCGAAGTGAACTGAAAAGAAAGTTTGCTTGTCCCAAAATAATTCATGCTCATGAGACTTCTGTTTGAAGGAAAATCATTTGAACGCATCACATTTCCTGATGAGCCTGTCACTCGTTTCAATTTTGCCAACACTATAGTATATATCGTATTATATTAGGCTTTCCAGACGAAATTTGCAGTATCTTTCGGCTGACCCTAACTGGCTTCTTTCTTTCTTTCTTTCTTTCTTTCTTTCTTTCTTTCTTTCTTTCTTTCTTTCTTCCTTTCTTTCTTTCTTTCTTTCTTCCTCTACACAAATTCTGGGGAAAAAGGCCCCGCCCACTTCATGCTGTGCTGCAAAGTGGAGACGGATGGACCTGAACACGTTCCGTTACTCTCACTTTTATGGATAAACAAAATGAACACGAATCTGTATATTCTGAAAAAACGAAGCTATTGCTGTTCATTTAGGCGTCAAGATTGTTTTTTGGCTTTGTTCAGTGAAAAAAAATTCACAGAATGAGCAAATCTGGTCAGATCCAGCTGATACTGATTGTCAGGGGCGTGGCCAGGCCTCACCTGCGCCTCATTGATGCTAATTAGGCCCACCAGATGAATAAAATATATTTCATTTTCTGTTGTGCTTGACACTGCATCACTGTGACAAATATAAATAAAAAAGCTGTTGTATCTAGGATCCTAACCAGATCACACATGTTCAACCAAATCAGTAATTATTATTATTATTGAGTCAACAATGATTCTTCACAACAAGTCATTTGATGCTGATGCCTTGAAGAAGGAGCAGTCCAATCGTATTTCACCAAAGAGGCAGCCTGCTTCCCTTTTGAGAACCGAAGAAAAGTACTTCGAGGTCATCGTTGATCGATCCTCAGTGAAGTGCATATATTGGACAAATGCAAAGAAATGCAGGGCTTCACTCTCACCACCTTTTGTTAATTTGTGTTTTTTTATTTTTGTGACTTTCACTCCTTAAGAATGGAAATTTACAGGGTTTTGTAGCACGCCATTCATTGTGGGTTCGTTATTCATGCTGAAGCGCATGGTCAGATGGCTGGACTGATAGAGGGATGGAGGTACGGATGGACAGATGGAAAGAAAGACAGTTGATTGAGATGGATGGATGGATGGATGGACGGCTGGGTGGATGATGGATGGACAGACAGATGATGGAGGGATGAATGGATGGATGGACAGACAGTTAATTGAGATAGATGGATGGATGGATGTACGGATGGACAGATGGATAGAAAGACAGTTGTTTGAGATGGATGGATGGACGGCTGGATGGATGATGGATGGACAGACAGTTGGATGGAGGGATGAATGGATGGATTGATAGAAAGACAGTTAATTGCGGTAGATGGATGGATGGATGTACGGATGGACAGATGGATAGAAAGACAGTTGATTGAGATGGATGGACAGACAGACGGATGGAGGGACGGATGAATGAATGGATGGATTGATCGGAAGACAGTTAATTGGGATGGATGGATGAGATGCAAGGTTTTGGCCACGCAGACTACTTTTGACTGATCACCAAAGCTGAGATGAAGGATTTTTTAAAAAAATAACACTAAGATTTATTTGAACTATATTTAATTGTTTGATAGATTGGGTTGAGCTGGTCTAATAAAGGTGACCATGGACGGGAGACGGAGGGGGGACCTCTTCTCCGTGCCGAGGTCCTCCTGCTCCACTTCCTTCTTTCACAACGCTGCGCAATCCCGTCTCACTTTGCCATTGACACACACTGATCTTGTTGTCACAGTAACCGTAACAACCATGATAAACTCAAGCAAATCATGAAAATACTGCACTAACCGCAAGCAATCTCGCAGTCGGGTTGTCGTGGCCGAGTGGTTAAGGTGATGGACTAGAAATCCATTGGGGTCTCCCTGCGCAGGTTTGCGTCCTGCTGGCAATGAATGTGCACTCTTTTGGTTTGGGATAAGTTCAAATGGTGGGTTCTGGGAGAAATACCTGTTCCGATGCAGTATCACTCGATGGAAATATTAGCATGATTCCATATCCACTTGACAAAATGCTTCCAGCACCTGATATTCCCCGGCGGTCTCCCGTCCAAGTCCTAACCAGGCCCGTCCCTGCTTAGCTTCCGAGATCAAACGAGATTGGGCGTTCTCAGGGCAGTATGGCTGTAAGTGGAACCTCCAGATGAAAAAAGGGGCTAAATATTTTCTTAAAATATGCTTCTGTTTCCACTTGACAAAATGCTTACAGCACCTGGTACTGGTCAATTTCGGGAGTAGTTCAGTTTGTTGGCTTTCTCAAAGTCAGTGTCAGGATGGCTGAGCGGTCTAAGGCACCAGACTCAAGGACTAAACTCCTTCTGGTTGATGGGTGTTCTGGTCTCTGAATGGAGGTGTGGTTCGAATCCCACTTCTGACACAGTTCTTAGGGCCCCATAACTCAGTGATGAGGGCATTGTTTGGGTTGACCATTTTTGGGGAGTTTTTCCTCACTGGGGCCTCCACTCCCCAAGAAGGGTTGTGGCAGGAATCCGGCGTAAAAACTGTGCCAAACAACTATGAGCGTTTATCTGAGATGACATGCTGGGGCGACCCCTGACGGGACAAGCCGAAAGAAAGCTTTTGGCAGCACAGTGGATAAGCTGGTAAATCGTCGGCATCAGAGTTCTGAGGTCCTGTTTTCAATCCCATATCCGGATGTGTTTATTTTGCATTTTCTCTCCGTGCCTGCGTGGGTTTTCTCCGGGCACTCCGGTTTCCTCCCACATCCCAAAATCTTGCAACATTAATTGGACCCTTTAAATTGCCCAGACGTGTGATTGTGAGTGTGGCTTTTTGTCTCTATGTGGCCTGTGATTGGCTGGTAACCAATTCAGGGTGTACCGCGCCTCCTGACCAATGACAGCCGGGAAAATCTCTAGCACCCTTGTGAGGATAAGCGGCTACGAAAATGGATGGATACTCTGTCAGGTTTGTGGGGATTCTGACATCCATGATTGACATGTTATGAATTTTAAAAAAGACTCCAGACACAATATTCCAGAAAACGGGATGGAGAAAGGCCCCAAAGCTTCAGTGCTTCCTTTGGCAACCACTATGTCGTTTTCACCAACATGGATGCACCTAAAAGTTGCTCCCCAAATTCTAACATCAACGTAAACACAACTTTTATCATGAAAGAGCGACTCCAGTGTGACTGCTTATAGGTCCTCCACCATGTTGCTTGCTCATGACAAATAACTGTGAATTTGAAATGAGAAAGGTATATAAACACGTCAAATCTTTTTTTTCTCAATGCAAAAACAGGCGATGAACTGAAAAGTTGAATGAATCCTAATACACAACGATGCCTCTTAAAAAGGAATCACAAAAACACGAGGCTAACAGGCAAAATCCCAAAACCGAGAAACGAGGTCCGTTATCTATGAGGTAAAACTTGAAACAAGAACAAGACTTGACTGAAGTGGCACAGAAAAGTTGAAACAAGGGAGAGTCACTCACAAAACGCAACAAACACAACGACACACATCTGACAAATGGACACAAAAGACTTAAATGCATTTCCTAATTAGCGTCAATGAGGTGCAGGTGAGGAGCTCCTGGCCACGCCCCTGACGGCTGACATGGAAAGTCAAAGTCACGTATGACCTGCACCATGAAAAAAGTTATGAAAATATGCCCTGGAATAAAAATGTAATAAATAAATGAAGACATACAGAAAAAAATGAAGGAATAAAGAGTCCCGTAAAGATTTGCGTCGTCTTTGTACTTGAGCTTGTGTCCTTATGATTAGTACGACAGGGTGGGTTGGGATCAACAAGAGCCTTTAGCCAAAGATCAAAGGTCAAAGGTGAGCCTTTCGTGGGTTAAATTCCTCCATTGTAGAATAACAACTCACCTCTACATGACAAATTCAAACAAGGGCCAGCAGCAGCTCGTCACCTGCGCCTCATTGAATATGAATAAAAAATTAGTGTTTCCAGGATAGAAACCAGATAACACATATTTCATAAAATCAGTAATTGTTGTGATTGAGTCAACAGTGATTCTTCACTTGAGGCTGATGTCTTGAAGATGGAGCTGTCCAATCGTATTTCACTGCTTCCATTCTAAAGAAAAAGTCAGTGGAGTCAATAGTTTCCGATGGATGGATCTTCAGATGGTCTTGAAATGGATTCATTCACTGTTGACGTGACTTCTTTGGTCACGTGCTGGTGTTTGAAGTGTTCAGTGTGGAAGCAGAGTAATTCATCAACATCCGATTCATGTCCTTGCTTGGAGGCTCCAAACATCAAGATTGAGCGCTGGAATAGACTCATCTGGAAAAACCTCAAGTTTTTGTCAAAAACTCTTATCCCAACAGACAGATCTCTTGGAAAGTGGTGGAAATTGACCCCAAAATCCAAATCATAACAGATGAGAAAAACAAAATAATATTTGACAGATCAAAAAATACCTTTACAGATTTGGGTGTTTGTTGACTTTCAAGAAGCATTTCTGGTACATACGGGAGCATTTCAGAACATTTTAGCAGCTATTTCACACCACGAAACAGTACCTGTAACTCTCCGCCATGACTATAAATATTATCATTTGAGTATAAAATTGTTAAGTAAAGCTCTGCATGACATTGTATCCTTATTAACATTAAAGAAAACAACAGAGAACAACTTTATGAACATCGGCAGTCTGTAACAGAAAATATTTTCAGCACATCAATTTGCCTGAAATAAACATTTTGACCGACTTATTGCACTTTGATTGTGAAAATAAAACTCAATAAATAATAAAACTTCAAATCTTGTTCAGCAACATTAACTCAGGAGCACAAAATAAAAAACACTTTAAAACAATAATATATCTGCTATGATTGGAGTTTTTTTGCCCACATGAAGCAATTTGGTACGCTACTTGTATGATGCTAACAGTCCTCACTCGTTTACTGAAGTGGCTTTCACAAGGCGGGATGATTGTTAGCATAATTCGAGACTTTCGCTGAAAATAATCCATCGTTTTATCAGCATGACTGGGGTGGAACCTCTTTGAATTGCGCATGAATTTAGTTGGCTTCATGCTGTCCGCTGCCACATTTTTTTCTCTCCTCGTGTCCCACTGTCGCCACAGTGAAAGCCAACCAAAAATGCATTGCTAACCAAACCAAGCCAACTATCCATCCATCCATCTGCTTAGCTGCCTATCATTCCTCACAAGGGTCGTGGTGAGTGCCGGCGCCTATCCAAGCCGTCAACGTGCAGTAGGCCGTTTACGCCCTGAAATGATTTCCAGCTAATCGCAGGGCACCCAAGCAAACTATGAACTGAATATTTGAAAGGTTGCTTCCATTTTTTTCATTTTTTTAAACCCACAATGATATCCCGTCTGTTTTCTTGACATAAAACTGAATTATGTGATTGCAGAATATCTTTTAGTGAGACATGTTGAAAGCTGAATGATGCTCCCAAACAGTTTTAAGGTTAATGTTATGTTGCCTCCTGTATTTAAAATGCAGGATTTGCTTTTTGTGCGCTGTATTGTCTTTGCTTTCAATCCTAGAATCAGGCGGTTGATTACCACACCATCTCATCCTGCACTTTCTACTTTGGGCTGGCTTCAGACCATACCTTTCCCACTCGAAACAGAAAAATCTCGTCCAGTTTAACCACTTGTTCTTCGCTTATTCACATACTCTGACAGCAATTGCATCTTCAATCACTTTTTCTTTTTAAGTTTCTCCGTTATATCGAAAGTAAAACACCAGCAGCATGTCTAGCTCGTCTTTGCGCGACGTTGCCCCCATACTGTGTTGCTAAGTAAAAGCAGCGGCGTGGTGGATGCTCTCATGATAAAACACATTGATCTCTGTAAGTACTGGCAACATTTGTAATTATGTTAAGAGATCATTGCTGTTTTTTTTGGCAGGCCATCCTGGCGATCGACGGATTACGCACCCCTGCTTGACCCTTTTAAAAGACTCCAGACACAAGTATTCCGAATGGACAGATAACTCCACAAAGTTTCAGTGCTTCATTTGGCCATGGAAAGAAAGACACTGGTGGGACTTGAACCACAACCTTTGGGGATTACTTCTTTAGTAATCCTGGAGTCATGCACTGTCCATTGTGCCACATATGTCAAGGGAACCAGAGATTGGAAATTCCCCAATTAAGGGGAACAAATGGGATCATTTGACTACATTTTAGGGTCTTTCACGCCGCAAAAAGGTACCTCTAATCCATATTATTTGCTTTAGCAGAAATACTATAATATTAGGGAGTACATTTGGTAGTTTTATTTAAGGAGTATTTTGGTATTGATTTTCACCTTCACAACAGCTGAGCTCAAAATGTCAGCCTGGATTTGTGTTTGTCATTTTACTGCTTGCATGTAAGTTACAGTACAATTGATGATAAAACATAAAAACGCAATGAGATGTTGAGCGTTTTAGTTCAGATATTTTTTTTTTTTACCTGAATAACAAATGTTGGAATGTGAAAGAAATAAAAACCATGGACAATAACTTTCTATAACAATGTAAAATCTATTAACTGAAAACTTGAATTATCTTCATAACAATGAACCCTCCTGTCACGATCAGTGCAGCAAGGGGTAACACAGGGGACCTGATTTTTGAGGGTAATTTGATTCTTTCAGAGGTCGTACACAGGGAAGCAGTCCAAAAAGGCAGAAGCTCAAAAAACACGTGGCAAAAGGCAAAGTCCCACAATCCGGAAACGAGGTCCGATAACTGAGGCAAAATGTGTAACTGAACAAAACAAGAATGACTAAAGTGGCACACGAAGCTGTACGAGGGAGTACACTAACCAAACAGCTTGCATCATGACACACAATGATGTGTGCGCTCCTCTGCAGAAGAAACACGTCATGAGAATTGAATTCACTGGCGATGTCCTCTTTTGGACACAAGTGCGCTGAGAAGAGGACCCCGCGCACGTCTGTCAAGGACCGACACAAGCAACCAATCGATTATCAAGCCATCAGTCACCCCAGTTGACATCTGATCCGTGATTAAAGAGAAATAATTTCTTTTCCACTTCTCTGGCATCACAAATAATAAGATCATCAAAAAGATATTTTTTCAATACTTTAGCTTCACAGAAAAGATGAAGAGAAAAAAAAATGAACACAAACAAACATTGTAATTTTACTTCAGAAACAGTCTCAAGCACAACTGACAAGGCAAACCACAAGGCTTACATGTCGTTCCGAATACTTTTCACTGACGTCACGCTGACCACGTGTTTGTTTGTTTTGGATGGCAAGATCATGTCTACATATTATGGCCACATATGAAACTCGAGAGCATTGTGTCGATGTCAGTGGGAGAGGTTGGGGAGGGGGGGCGACATAAATATAAATCAACCATGTTAACAATTAGAGTTGGACTCAGGGCTACGTTCTTTCAATAAC
Organism: Syngnathoides biaculeatus; assembly: GCF_019802595.1. Classification (NCBI taxonomy): domain Eukaryota; kingdom Metazoa; phylum Chordata; class Actinopteri; order Syngnathiformes; family Syngnathidae; genus Syngnathoides; species Syngnathoides biaculeatus. Next base: position 975,914 of record NC_084660.1, read on the forward strand.
ACAAACAGCAAGTCCTAACATGGCGTCAGAGTGACGGAAGCATAACTACGACTCACAGCGAAGAAAAAACAAATGAAGACGATGGGAGGCGTTCGGTGTTCCACTCACCAATTTACCAGATGCGTGACAGAGATTCAAGCAACATGCCGAAACTCTTGTTCACGAGACCCGCTTAAAACAGAGCGGAAAGAGGAAAGTGCAGTTTCCTCCTGTGTGGGATCGGCGAAAACGGACGGGATGTCAGCAATTCCATGGGACACTGACAGAGATGAAGATAAGTTGCGAAAACGTTGTGACCAAAAAAATTCTGATTACGAAAGCAAAGCCCATATTTGCGAGATATAAGTTTCACGAGAAGACGCAAGGTAACTGGGAGTCATGTGAGCACTTTGTGACAGAACTCAGGCTGCTGAATTAAAGGACTGTCACGACACAAACAGCGATGAGATGGTCAGAGGCCGCATACTTTTCGCTCGAAAACAGCGATCGGCATAGCCCGCTCTCAAGAGTTAGCAAAGTGCCACGCAAAGGCTATGGCTCGCGACAGCGCACGAGGTTCACGTTATCCACCGCAAACCTGGAAGGCAAAGGTTCACTGCGGCTGCTCGTAGGATATGACAGCCCAAAGACCTCCATAGAGATATGTAACCAGTGTGAGGATACCCAGTAAATTAGCTGAATGCCCAGCAAAAGGTAACAACGCCTGGAGTGTCATAACCTTTTTTCTGTCTGCTCTTGCAACAAGAAGCCACACAATGAAAGAACCACGATGAAAAGGCCATAAGATGCTTATAAGCAAGCCAATATTCACAAAAAGATCACAAAACACCACACCAGTTTGTATTGTACTTTTGCCGCCCAGTGGGCGTGGTCACCAAAACATGACATCACGTGAAAAGGATCTATTATCGACAATGAGGCGCAGGTGAGGAGCTGCGGCCTGGCCACGCCCCTGACACGTTCCAAGAGATGTGGCTGTCAGTGGGATGTGGGACGAGTGCTTTTGAAAAAAACTGGAAGTATTTCCAGATTCGTGTGTTCCGGCGTTCTCCCTTGATGTGTGGCAAAACACGAAATTGACTTTGGTCGTCCTGTTTCTATTCTGATTCCTCACTGAACACTTTAAAAAAAACACCAGTCGACCAAAGGCAAATAATGCCAAGAGTGAATGAAGGAATTCACTCTACCACTTGAAGAAAAAAAGAGAAGTCATGAATTTGTTTCCCCGACAGGGTCATCAGGTGGTTTCTCAGAAAAGCGCAGCCAGATGCTGAAGATCCATCCATCCGTCTTCTGAGCCGCTTATCCTTAGCCGCATCTTATCTAGACAACTGTGTGCCTTTCCAAATGATGTTCAGTCAAGTGAAGTGACCACAGGTGGCCTCCATTCAAGTTGGAGAAGGACCTCAAGGATCATCAGTGGAAATCTGATGCACCTGAGCTCAAGTTTGAGTGGCATTGCAAACGGTGTAAATACTGATTTGCGCATTATGTTTGAATATTTACCTGATTTATAAATTGAGACAAATGTCTGAAAACACGACTGCCTTTATATTTTATGAAGATTTTTTTTTTTTCAAGATAAACTTCAAAACAGCTTTTGATGAAATCTCGCAGCAAAATGTGAAGGGGTGTGAAATCTTTCTGGTGGTACTGTATGAAAGTCTCAAGAGGTTCGACATGGACGTACTATCGAGTTTATGTGGAGCAAGCCATAGCATAATTTCCATCCATTCATTATCTTTGCCGCTTATTCTCACGAAGGTCGCCAGGAGTGCTGGTGCCTATCCCAGCTGTCTACGGGCAGGAGACGGGGTACATCCTGAACTGGTTGCCAGTCAATCGCAGGGCACATGGAGACAGACAACAGTTGCAATTTAGAGTCTCCAATTAATGTTGCATGTTATCGGGATGTGGGAGGAAACCAGAATGGCCGGAAAAACACCAACGTAGGCACGGGGAAAACATGCAAACCTCACACGGGTGAGATCGAGGTTTGAACCCCCATCTTCAGAACTGTGAGTCCACTGCTCTAAGCAGACGATCTACCGTGTCACGTCGTAGAAGTACCTTTCACACTTGGTCACGGATGACTGATATTATAGTGTTGAGGATTGCAACTCCAAGTGGAGTTTAATCGTAATAATACCTACGATGTACATGCACATTTTGTTGACAAATTCAACATCAATTTTTATCCAATTTTCGATGGAATAATCAAATGTACAGACATTTGATCGGCAGAGCTCTGGTGGGTGAATATTGCGATTGCGTTGGTGCCGTTGTGCTGGTTTCCAATTTGTCAAAGTATATTTGACTCTTATCTCTTGCCAACCTCCATCTCCACGCTCTGCCGCAGTGCTACAAAAGACTACATGTTCGTTGTCGGCAGGATTCGAACCTGCGCGGGGAGATCCCAATGGATTTCTAGTCCATCGCCTTAACCACTCGGCCACGACAACCTGCCTGCAAGACTTTGTGTATGCACATTTTTTTTAACAATATGGTGGTCTCCGTGATTTGTCCTGCTTCGCGTTCTTCTTCCTTGAGGTAAAAACATGATGATGATGATGAACGATTCACCTGGTGCACAAACACACACAGCACACCACACTAATTTTGATACAAAGAGCGAGAAAATATTTTCACTCCCAATGGAAATTTTAACCAGCTTTTTAACAAGCAAATCTGTTGTTTCTTAATTTTGGGGGAGTGGGCCTTTCTTCGTGAAGTCACCAGTTCAGCGGTTTCAACCTGCACACAGTCCGGACTCGTGACATAGGTGAAGTTCTCTCTTTTATTGGAACTATGATTTCAGATAAGTCTTTAAATAAATCCTTCAGTGAAGTCAGTCCTCACCTTCCGTGACCCGATTTATCACCGATTCAGACTCAGTCTTGAGAATTAACCCACACTGCATTGCTGTATTCTTGATGTGTACATAAAAAAAAAAAAAAAAAAAAACTTTGGGGGCTTTTCTTTCCTTGTTCTGGCTTTATATCATCTAAAGTGGTCTGTCTAAAACAGGGGTGGCCAATCCGCGGCTCTCGAGTTCCATTTGGCTCTTTGCCTCCTTTTGTGCGTCTCTCGTGAAGGCACGAAGCATATCCACGTTCTGTTTACGCGCGCACTTTGCTTGCGTTCACCACGGTAGTTGCGAGTCAGTGTTGCTTGCGTTGAATCCAGTATTTGCATGTTTTGCTTGAGTTTATTACGTTTTTTTTTTCACAACAAGATCAGTGTGTGTGTGTGCATGTGGGTCGATGGCTCAGTGAGACGGGACTGCCCACGGTGTGCAGCTGTTAGGGAGAGAAGGGAAAAAAAAAAGCACAATTGAGATGGAAGAGTGCCTGGATTTTTCCTGCCACACAGCTCAGCGTGTGTCACTTTGATAAATAAGACAGAACAGGTGTCAAGAACGAGACTCGAGGGGGGGACCCAAATGCACGACTCAGGTGACAGGCAAGCGGACAGGAGTGAGCCTTTATTAGTTCCAGCGTCAGTAACCGGGGAGTCAGTCCAAACAAGCAACAGGATCAGTCACGGCAGGTTTACAGTGTCAGTCGGGAGACATGGGAGGTTGGCGTCAGGAGTACAGAAGTACGGGAATGAGGCATGCGAGGTAACGATCTGCCGAAGACCAGTCGCCCACTGGGTCCGATAAATACCGGGGTTAATCATCCAGGATGAGGCGCCGGTGTGCTGGGACACCCCAGCCAGGGCTGGAAGGCAGGACCATGACAAAAGCCGATGCGGTTAAAAAAAATCCAGAGACGAATGCTTCATCATATCAAGTGGCAGACTTTGAAGGGTTTGATTAAAAAAAATGCCTCGGTGATGTTGAAATCTTGTGTCCTGAAACAAAAATCTATACCAGTGCTTTCAGCCCTTCAACTGTTGTGTGACACCTGTTGAAGAGAGAAATCGGAGATTAGCATGGCTACTGACTCACAGATCCACTTCAGCCTCCAATCATGGGAGCCATTTCAGTGCCATACAACACAAGACTTAGCTGAACAGGTTGTTTGTTTGTGTGAGGGAGCACACAATTTAAAACATTGAAAAAAGATGGTCATAATTTCAGATACCTGGAACCCTGCTTGGTTAACAGAGTAAAGACAAGTACTATTCTTTTCCACAACAGATATAATTACATCCATCATCCAAGCCACTCATCCTCACAAGGGCCACAGGAAAGCTGCAGCCTATCCGAGCCAGCTTCAGGTGACAGCCAGACTCTATCCTGAACTGGTCAGCAGGGAGTCAGAGGGCAGATATTGACGCCATCAATGAGCGGGAATCGAACCCACGCTGCCTACACCAAACTAAGGCATCTGTACCACTGTACCATCTGTGACTACTGGAAAACCATAATGATCATCACAAAGAAAAAGGCACTTTTCAATAGTTTAGCTTCACAGAAAAGATGAAGAGGAAAAAAAGTCTTTGAACACATATGCTAATTTCAGTACAGTAGTAATACCAATTAAAGCATGCAAACCAAAATTTGGACAAAAAACCCATAAAAAAACAAATATCTGTGATCTTGCATCGTCAACCATTTCAACCAATCGTGTTTGTCAGGGATGTGGTCATGCCACTCACCTGCACCTCGTTTGTTCATTAGGTCTTGTATCTAATCTTCATGTGTTGAGTCTTCGGTGGCTCGTCCATGTGTGTAGTAGATAGAGAAATAATTCAATGAAACTGGTTGCTGGCCAATCTAAAAAGTATTTTTCATGTGTAAATAAAAAAAGAGGGGCAACAAAAAAATACATTTTTTTTACAAAGGAAAATGAAAATAGTCTGATGATGGTGACACGGTGGATCATCTGGTTAGAACGTTGTGTGAGTATGAGAGCATCTTGTTCGTGGATTGACCTCATTGCAGCGTTTCTGTCCCACAGCATTTGATTATTCCATTAAAAATTGGATAAAAATTCATGTTAAGGTCGTCAAAATGTGCATGTACGTTGTAGGTATTATTATGATGAGAATCCACTTGGAGTCGCAATCCTCATAGTCAACGCTATAATATCACGCCACAGAAAAAAATTATCATGGTATGGTTTTGAGACATTTACATTTGGCTTTTTGTGACCATGGACAGATACTCAGGAGAACAACGCTGTCATCAATACCTGGAGGCTTGAGGAAGCCTTTAAAAAAAAAAAAAAAAGAATATGAGAGTCCAATTAGGGAAAAAAAAAAAAAGAAGCCTCCCATTAAAATAAACATACAGACACAGATCATTCATGGATATATTTCTCTGTGGCGCAAATGACAGTGAGTTGGACTTTTAGATTAACAGTGTAGGAATTCAAAGGGTGTAAGTTTGATTCCCACCAGAGTCATTCTTTCACTGGAAAGAACGTGTGTTTCCTTTGGTGGGTAAAATGTTGAATCCAAACTTTATGTGCATCGATGTTCATGGGGGGAAAAAAAGTACTGATGACCAAATGAGTCTTGTGAAACAATGAAGCTTTTCAGCAACTTGCTTGGAGCTTCAAGAAGCAATGAAGTGTTTCAGCCAATTTTGATGAAACTTCATGAAGCACTGAATCTCTCAAAGTACGACCCCCAATTGCAGTGTCTTCATTTGGACATGGATGAAATCCCCAAAAATTTAATTTAGTAAATAGTTTCAGTGGTGGAAACACCAATGATTGTCTTAGAATTACTAGTTCCATTCAAAGTTCCTAATAGGATACTCTTGGTCTTGGAACATGGAAGAATTGGGAGTACGTCCAGGCTTGGGGAAACTTTGGGAACATGGAGTGTCAGCCAAAAACCAGTGCTGGTGTTTTTGTGGTTGACCTCTGGTGGAGACGAAACGGTGGGGGAATGGAGGGGGTGGTGCTACGGAGTGCACGACTGCTCAAGCCAAATTTAGTTGTGGAGTAATTTATCATGTCAAAAAAAGACCACAGTAGTGGGGGTAATACTTTAAAGAGGTCCAGGAAACTTTGGGTTGGGGTTATCAGCTCCAACTGCTTATGGAATTTGGAATCTTTGGTTTCAAGACCGACAAGTACCTGGTTCTTGTCCTGTCCAGTCCTGTCCTATATTTTCCTGTCCTTCCTTCACAGGGTGGAGTACGACTACCCCGTACAACACTCGAATTTAATCACTGTCACCAGACTTTACAATGTCATTGTAATCTACAATGTCTTTAACTTTACTGCAACTCGTGTACAGTCTTTTGTCATCTTCTCATTCTTTATAATTTCGTCATCTTTTCAGTGTCTCTCCACTTTGTTTTTCACCCCCCTTTAAAACTTTCCTCTGCCTGACTCAAATTTTCACCCAAGATCCATGAGAAGCCAAACCAGAAAAATATAATCAAAACCAATAACTTTTTTTTAAAAACTTTGCAGAGAAACACTCTTAATAAAAGACAAATAAACAATAAATTCAAATTTGTCAGTTGTCCTTCTAATGTCGATATTGCAATGATGATCGGACTTGCGACCCGTTTCCTGAGTGGATGAAGTGTTCATATCTGACCTTATGGCACCAAATGTACTTTCGTTGAGTACATGACTCCAGTCCAGGTAGGGTCTGAAGTAATCAATGTCAGGATGGCCGAGCGGTCTAAGGCGCCAGACTCAAGGGCTGAGCTCCTTCCGGTTAACGGGTATTCTTGTCTCCAAATGGAGGTGTGGGTTCAAATCCCCCTTCTGACACGGTCGTTGTTCTTTTTTTTACCTTTTAAGAATTATTTCTGGTACATATGGGAGCATTTCAATCCATTTTAGCGTCTTTCACACCACAAAAGGGAACCTTCAATTCATGTGATTTGCTTTCGCAGTAACAATGTAACATTTGGGAGTACCAGTACATTTGTAACTTTATTGAGGGAGTATTTTGGCATAGAATAACCCTTTAACAGCTCAGCCTCAGAATGATCCCCCCGTGGGTATCCTGGTGCTTGGCGTCCGGGTTGTCGCGCTAATTGGGAGGCACACACCTCCCTGATCGTCAACCCGTGTGTAACCGACCACCGCCTGTTCTCCGACCGAACCCGTAAACCTGACGCCTTTGACACTTCTGCCTTCCTTGATCGATCTCTCGTGTACCGACTCCAGCCATCCTGCCCCTGACCTGCCCTCTACGCCCCGACGTCCCAACACCCGCTGCGCACCTGCACCTGACTGCCTGCCCAATCCCCCCCATCCGTGGAACAATAAAACGCTTTTCCCGAACTACCTTCCGTCTCCCGACCCTGCATTTGGGTCCGACCTCCGTTCCAATTGGTCATGACAACGTCTGCTTTGCAATGACAAGTTGTCCAGTTGTTGAAAGAATGACGTGGAAAGATATTTCCAGGGAAGGCATGCTACATCTTCAGCAGAGTTGTGAGTGGAAAGAGTCGCTCGACAGAAAGCCCAACTTGCTCATAGGCAAAAATGGAGCAAAATTGAAAGCCTCCCACCACCCCAGAAAACTTGTTTGAAACATGGAATGCTCATCCTGACAATTATAGGAACTTGAAGAAACATGTGTTTGGAGTATTGGCCCTCTTGGATCAACATACATGTGCAAGCAGATATTCTATCCATCCATCCATCCATCCATTTTCTTCACGGCTTATCCTCCCGAGGTTCGCGGGGAGTGCTGGAGCTTATCCGACCTGTCAACATGCAGGAGGCAGAGTACACCCAGAACTGGTTGCCAGCCAATCACAGGGAACATGGAGACAGACAAGAGTTGCACTCACAATCACACTTATGGGCACTTTAGTGTCCAATTAATGTTGCATGGTTTTGGAACGTAGGAGGAAACCAGAGTGCCGGGAGAAAACTCACACAGGCACGGTGAGAACAAGCAAACTCCACTCAGGTGGGTTTGTGGTTGGAACCGGGATCTCAGTACTGTGAGGCCAACAGCTGGGAGAGGCTCCAGCACTCCGACGAGCCCCATGAGGATAAGCGGCTCAGAAAACGGATAGATGGTGGATGGATTCGGCATGCAGGTAAGCAGGCAATTTGCTGGTCCTCCGAACAGACAGGATGACAGAAAAGGTTTCAGTGTGGTTGAGGTTATGTTTGACAACTACAGAAAGGTCCCCATTTGGAAAATTGGGTGATGGGCTTTTTTATTTTGCCACAAAGCACCCCAAGTAACCAAGTCCCCAATAGGGAATCAAAACCTGGTCTTTGCGTGACAGGCAAGAGACACTGTCCACTATGCTAATGAGGAGACAGTCAGCAATGCCCACCTTGGTCACCTTGGTGTAAAATATTCCACCATGGAGTAGAGGGGAAGAGAAATGGAGTCGGGATTATTTTAAGGAAGAGCTGGCTAAGAATGTCTTGAAGTGAAAAGAGTAAAAGATCGAGTGATGAGGTTGAAATTTAAATTGAGGGTGTTATGTATAATGTGGTAAGCGGCATGCCAACAGGTCGGATGTGACCTAGAGATGAACGAGAAAATCTGATTCTGGAAGGAACAGATGAAGTAGTTCTGAGCATCCCAGACAGAGAGAGACTTGTGAAAAAAAGAAAATGAGAGAGAAGGAAGAGTAGAAGAGGCAAGTGTGAAGGACCAGGAAGTGGCAATGGTTAGTAAGGGGGAAGTGTAAGGTGACGGACCGTGTCAGAAAGGGTCTGCACTCCTTAAAACAATAACTTCTTGGTGTGGATTCCTATGCTCAGCAAGGCTCCATAGCTCATGGTTAGAGCATTGGTCTTGTAAACCAGGGGTCGTGAGTTCAATTTCTCACTGGGGCCTGATAAAAGTTGTGTGCTTCTAGTGAAATCCACTTTTCACAATGAATGGGTTGTTCTGGAAAAGTGTGAATAGTGATCCATCCTCCAAGTGTTCAAGCCAAAATCCCATTTTATACTGTCCAAGCTTTAAAAAAAACAAGGCACTGAACCGCCACTAAAATCTTCATTTTCTTCTAATGAGCTAATTTTCCTAATTCTAATGATGATTTACTAAAGTGGGCCTCATCCCACACTCCCAAACACCATGGTCCAGGATCCTGCCGCGGGTGCCGCAGCGACCGTCGCCGACGTTCATTTCTTTGCTCCTTCCTGCCAAGACCTTTGCTGTGGAGCTCCTTTTCCCTCTTCAGGTGGGCACAGACAACTCTTCTTTGTGGCTGTGACCTTCCTCCTGAGTCTTTCCCACTTGGAGCCCGAGAGGAAGTAAAAGATGTCTCGGTCCAGATCTAAAAGCAACAAAAAAAGAACCAATCAATAAAAGCCACAGTTAAAATCCCTGCTTTTATAATTAGTACTTTTCTTCAAATGCCACCGGCTCAGTCCCCAGAACCTGAGTCTTTTCCTAACTCTCCCTATCACGTCGCTCCAGTTTGTTTTCCTCCACCATCCTGACCAAAACTTGATGCCGAGGATTTTTGGTCCATCTGTACCACCGTCAAAGGCAGTCTAGTCTTCTCTGCTTGAGTCCATGGTCCATAAAATTGGGCTTGGGTCTTTTCTCTATTGAGTTTTGACCCAAAGGCCTTGCCCATACCAGTCAGTCAAGTCCAGTGTGTTTTAGTATTGTGCAGTAAATCGGTTCAATATTCATCATCCAAAGCAATTCCTGATTATACGCCAAATATGTCAAGTAATGACGTCCACAGGTAAAAGTGTCTATGGGATCCCATGTTTAATTGTACGCAGTTTTTTTCCTATTAACTGATAAAAGATCCGTGCATAAAATGTTAAAATCATCCATTTATAAAATACATACGTACCAGGCCATGTACATGGATGACTAATTGTATATGGGGATATTTTCAGTCAGTACGGTCATACAACAGTGTCAGCCTTGAGTAGGCTTCCAGATGTTCTTGGGGAGCAGATCCACCTCCATCTATTTTCGGAACACATTCTGTGCCTTCAGTCATCCCAAAAGCTGAGCATGGCACTGATCATCAGAGATCAAATCACTTCAGCATTTTTCCAAAGGTACAGATGGGGGTCGAACCCATGCTCTTCAGTTTACGAGACTGACGCCTTACCACTTGGCCACTGCACCTGGTAAATGTTGGTACGACACTTGATCTTAGCCAAAAGGCCAAGAAAGAAGACCAGCCAACAAGCCAAAGTTGCAGATGTACGTTCTGATTTATGATCTAAATTAACGAGTCACATATGGACACGCCAAAAAGCAATGATGTATTATTTAGAACAGGTGTCAGCAACCCAATGGCGAAAGAGCCATATTGGACCAAAAATACAAGAATCAAACCTGTCTGGCGGCGGGCCGGTGCATCAGCGAGTAAACGGTTGGCCTCAGCAGTTCTGAGGTCTCAAGTTCAATCCCCAACCCACCATTATGGCGTTTGCATGTTCTCACCGTCCCTGTGTGGGTTTCCTCCCACATTCCAAAAACATGCAACATTAATTGGACACTATAAATTGCCCCTCTGTGTGGTTGTGGGTGTGACTGTTGTCTCTTGGTACCCTGCGGTTGGTGGGCAATCAGTTGAGGGTGTCCCTGTCCTCCTGCCTGTGGACAACTGGAAAGGCTCCAGTACTCCCTGTGAACCTCATCAGGACGTGGCAAAAGAAAATGGATGGATGGATCGGGAAATGAAATCCCAAAGTGTGTTTTTCAATATTATTTCCCCTATCCAGGCCTTAATAAGATTACTAAAACCAACAAAAGCAAACAAGAAGTGAAGTTGCAGAATTTTTCATGACAGTACTGTCACATTTAGTGGTTTTAAGTTCAAGGAGTTGATGGCCAGAGGGAAAAAACTGTCTTTGAGTCTGTGATGTGTGGGGCCTATCAGAGGACAGCAGGTTAAAAAGCACTCACAATTACACCGAGGGGCAAATTAGGGTGTCCAATTCATGTTGCATGTTTTGGGATGTGGGAGGAAACCGGAGTATCCGGAGAAAAACCCCCCGACAGGCATGGGAGAACATTCAAACTCCATACAGGTCCTCAAAAGTATGAGGCCAACGCTTTACCAGCTGAGTGTACCACATTGCCACCCCTGGTACTTAAACAATGATTTTAATTTGACAACGAAAAAAGGAGGATTTTTTTTTTTTCCAGTTGGGAAGAAAATCTTGACTTGAAGAAATGGCCACAGCGGTTGGCCAAGCAGAATGCAGCTTTGGTGGAGATGAGGAAAGAACTTGCTTGAACTCTAGTGGGAGGAATTCAGTGAGGCCATGGAAAACGGCTTCAAGATGGCTTTGGGGAAATTCTGGTCCACCCATATGGCGTCTCAGGTGAGGGAAGCACTGCACTGTCAACATTGTTTACAGTGAGGATGGGGCAGTTGTAAACCTCGACTCGGGGATATTATGAGTCAGTGGGGAGAATACTTTTGAAGACATACCCTACTCAATTCCTCTGTCACGCTTCCACGAGGGGAAACAGAACTGGGTTCTCTGAGACGGGGTCTCCTATCTCTGTGTTTGAGGTCACCGAGGTGGTTAAATTATTCCCGGTGGCAGGGCTCCGTGAGATTTGCCCGGAATTCCTAAACGCTCGGAAGTTGTGGGGGTGTCTTGGTTGACACCCCTCTGCAACATTGCACAGACATCAAGAAAAGCGCTTCTGGATTGTCAGACATACTTGTAATCAGTAAAGTCGACCAATTAATACATTTGTATCAGTACAGAATAAATTCTATGTTATATTGAGGAGACCGCCAGGGTAAATGCCAACGGGCTTGTCAACACCTGATGTTTCT
>NC_084660.1:987684-1021211 GCF_019802595.1 Syngnathoides biaculeatus
TAAATTCAGTATTGTTGTGATTGAGTCAACAGTGATTCTCACTTGAGGCTGATGTCTTTAAGATGGAGCTGTCCAATCGTATCTCACTGCTTCCATTCTAAAAAAAAGTCAGTGGAGTCAATAGTTTCCGATGGATGGATCTTCAGATGGTCTTGAATGGATTCATTTCACTGTTGACGTGACTTCTTTGGTCACGTGCGGTGTTTGAAGTGTTCAGTGTGGAAGTCAGAGTAATTCATCAACACCATTCAGGTCCTTGCTTGGAGGCTCCAAACATCAAGATTGAGCGCTGGAATAGACTCATCTGGAAAACCCCTCAAGTTTTTGTCAAAACTCTTATCACAGACAGATCTCTTGGAAAGTGGTGGAAATTGACCCCAACTCCAAATCATAACAGATGAAAGAAAAACAAAATAATATTGACGATCAAAAATACCTTTACGATTTGGGTGTTGTTTGACTTCAAGAAGCATTTCTGGTACATACGGGAGCATTTCCAGAACAGTTTAGCAGCTATTTCACACCACAAACAGTACCTGTAACTCTCCGCATGACTATACATATTATCATTTGAGTATAAAATGTTATAAGTAAAGCTCTGCAAGACATTGTATCCTTATTAACATTAAAGAAAACGAAAAATGAATGCGAAAACATGGTTCAATTACAACAGAGAACAACTTTATGAACATCGGCAGTCTGTACAGAAAATATTTTCCAACCATCAATTTGCCTGAAATAAACATTTTGACCGACTTATTGCACTTTGATTGTGAAAATAAAACTCAATAAATAATAAAACTTCAAATCTTGTTCAGCAACATTAACTCAGGAGCACAAAATAAAAAACACTTTAAAACAATAATATATCTGCTATGATTGGAGTTTTTTTGCCCACATGAAGCAATTTGGTACGCTACTTGTATGATGCTAACAGTCCTCACTCGTTTACTGAAGTGGCTTTCACAAGGCGGGATGATTGTTAGCATAATTCGAGACTTTCGCTGAAAATAATCCATCGTTTTATCAGCATGACTGGGGTGGAACCTCTTTGAATTGCGCATGAATTTAGTTGGCTTCATGCTGTCCGCTGCCACATTTTTTTCTCTCCTCGTGTCCCACTGTCGCCACAGTGAAAGCCAACCAAAAATGCATTGCTAACCAAACCAAGCCAACTATCCATCCATCCATCTGCTTAGCTGCCTATCATTCCTCACAAGGGTCGTGGTGAGTGCCGGCGCCTATCCAAGCCGTCAACGTGCAGTAGGCCGTTTACGCCCTGAAATGATTTCCAGCTAATCGCAGGGCACCCAAGCAAACTATGAACTGAATATTTGAAAGGTTGCTTCCATTTTTTTCATTTTTTTAAACCCACAATGATATCCCGTCTGTTTTCTTGACATAAAACTGAATTATGTGATTGCAGAATATCTTTTAGTGAGACATGTTGAAAGCTGAATGATGCTCCCAAACAGTTTTAAGGTTAATGTTATGTTGCCTCCTGTATTTAAAATGCAGGATTTGCTTTTTGTGCGCTGTATTGTCTTTGCTTTCAATCCTAGAATCAGGCGGTTGATTACCACACCATCTCATCCTGCACTTTCTACTTTGGGCTGGCTTCAGACCATACCTTTCCCACTCGAAACAGAAAAATCTCGTCCAGTTTAACCACTTGTTCTTCGCTTATTCACATACTCTGACAGCAATTGCATCTTCAATCACTTTTTCTTTTTAAGTTTCTCCGTTATATCGAAAGTAAAACACCAGCAGCATGTCTAGCTCGTCTTTGCGCGACGTTGCCCCCATACTGTGTTGCTAAGTAAAAGCAGCGGCGTGGTGGATGCTCTCATGATAAAACACATTGATCTCTGTAAGTACTGGCAACATTTGTAATTATGTTAAGAGATCATTGCTGTTTTTTTTGGCAGGCCATCCTGGCGATCGACGGATTACGCACCCCTGCTTGACCCTTTTAAAAGACTCCAGACACAAGTATTCCGAATGGACAGATAACTCCACAAAGTTTCAGTGCTTCATTTGGCCATGGAAAGAAAGACACTGGTGGGACTTGAACCACAACCTTTGGGGATTACTTCTTTAGTAATCCTGGAGTCATGCACTGTCCATTGTGCCACATATGTCAAGGGAACCAGAGATTGGAAATTCCCCAATTAAGGGGAACAAATGGGATCATTTGACTACATTTTAGGGTCTTTCACGCCGCAAAAAGGTACCTCTAATCCATATTATTTGCTTTAGCAGAAATACTATAATATTAGGGAGTACATTTGGTAGTTTTATTTAAGGAGTATTTTGGTATTGATTTTCACCTTCACAACAGCTGAGCTCAAAATGTCAGCCTGGATTTGTGTTTGTCATTTTACTGCTTGCATGTAAGTTACAGTACAATTGATGATAAAACATAAAAACGCAATGAGATGTTGAGCGTTTTAGTTCAGATATTTTTTTTTTTTACCTGAATAACAAATGTTGGAATGTGAAAGAAATAAAAACCATGGACAATAACTTTCTATAACAATGTAAAATCTATTAACTGAAAACTTGAATTATCTTCATAACAATGAACCCTCCTGTCACGATCAGTGCAGCAAGGGGTAACACAGGGGACCTGATTTTTGAGGGTAATTTGATTCTTTCAGAGGTCGTACACAGGGAAGCAGTCCAAAAAGGCAGAAGCTCAAAAAACACGTGGCAAAAGGCAAAGTCCCACAATCCGGAAACGAGGTCCGATAACTGAGGCAAAATGTGTAACTGAACAAAACAAGAATGACTAAAGTGGCACACGAAGCTGTACGAGGGAGTACACTAACCAAACAGCTTGCATCATGACACACAATGATGTGTGCGCTCCTCTGCAGAAGAAACACGTCATGAGAATTGAATTCACTGGCGATGTCCTCTTTTGGACACAAGTGCGCTGAGAAGAGGACCCCGCGCACGTCTGTCAAGGACCGACACAAGCAACCAATCGATTATCAAGCCATCAGTCACCCCAGTTGACATCTGATCCGTGATTAAAGAGAAATAATTTCTTTTCCACTTCTCTGGCATCACAAATAATAAGATCATCAAAAAGATATTTTTTCAATACTTTAGCTTCACAGAAAAGATGAAGAGAAAAAAAAATGAACACAAACAAACATTGTAATTTTACTTCAGAAACAGTCTCAAGCACAACTGACAAGGCAAACCACAAGGCTTACATGTCGTTCCGAATACTTTTCACTGACGTCACGCTGACCACGTGTTTGTTTGTTTTGGATGGCAAGATCATGTCTACATATTATGGCCACATATGAAACTCGAGAGCATTGTGTCGATGTCAGTGGGAGAGGTTGGGGAGGGGGGGCGACATAAATATCAACCATGTTAACAATTAGAGTTGGACTCAGGTCTACGTTATTCAATAACACAACAGCAAGATCATAACATGGCGTCAGAGTGACGGAAGCATAACTACGACTCACAGCGAAGAAAAAACAAATGAAGACGATGGGAGGCGTTCGGTGTTCCACTCACCAATTTACCAGATGCGTGACAGAGATTCAAGCAACATGCCGAAACTCTTGTTCACGAGACCCGCTTAAAACAGAGCGGAAAGAGGAAAGTGCAGTTTCCTCCTGTGTGGGATCGGCGAAAACGGACGGGATGTCAGCAATTCCATGGGACACTGACAGAGATGAAGATAAGTTGCGAAAACGTTGTGACCAAAAAAATTCTGATTACGAAAGCAAAGCCCATATTTGCGAGATATAAGTTTCACGAGAAGACGCAAGGTAACTGGGAGTCATGTGAGCACTTTGTGACAGAACTCAGGCTGCTGAATTAAAGGACTGTCACGACACAAACAGCGATGAGATGGTCAGAGGCCGCATACTTTTCGCTCGAAAACAGCGATCGGCATAGCCCGCTCTCAAGAGTTAGCAAAGTGCCACGCAAAGGCTATGGCTCGCGACAGCGCACGAGGTTCACGTTATCCACCGCAAACCTGGAAGGCAAAGGTTCACTGCGGCTGCTCGTAGGATATGACAGCCCAAAGACCTCCATAGAGATATGTAACCAGTGTGAGGATACCCAGTAAATTAGCTGAATGCCCAGCAAAAGGTAACAACGCCTGGAGTGTCATAACCTTTTTTCTGTCTGCTCTTGCAACAAGAAGCCACACAATGAAAGAACCACGATGAAAAGGCCATAAGATGCTTATAAGCAAGCCAATATTCACAAAAAGATCACAAAACACCACACCAGTTTGTATTGTACTTTTGCCGCCCAGTGGGCGTGGTAACAAACATGACATCACGTGAAAAGGATCTATTATCGACAATGAGGCGCAGGTGAGGAGCTGCGGCCTGGCCACGCCCCTGACACGTTCCAAGAGATGTGGCTGTCAGTGGGATGTGGGACGAGTGCTTTTGAAAAAAACTGGAAGTATTTCCAGATTCGTGTGTTCCGGCGTTCTCCCTTGATGTGTGGCAAAACACGAAATTGACTTTGGTCGTCCTGTTTCTATTCTGATTCCTCACCGAACACGTTAAAAAAAACACCAGTCGACCAAAGGCAAATAATGCCAAGAGTGAATGAAGGAATTCACTCTACCACTTGAAGAAAAAAAGAGAAGTCATGAATTTGTTTCCCCGACAGGGTCATCAGGTGGTTTCTCAGAAAAACGCAGCCAGATGCTGAAGATCCATCCATCCGTCTTCTGAGCCGCTTATCCTTAGCCGCATCTTCTCTAGACAACTGTGTGCCTTTCCAAATGATGTTCAGTCAAGTGAAGTGACCACAGGTGGCCTCCATTCAAGTTGGAGAAGGACCTCAAGGATCATCAGTGGAAATCTGATGCACCTGAGCTCAAGTTTGAGTGGCATTGCAAACGGTGTAAATACTGATTTGCGCATTATGTTTGAATATTTACCTGATTTATAAATTGAGACAAATGTCTGAAAACACGACTGCCTTTATATTTTATGAAGATTTTTTTTTTTTCAAGATAAACTTCAAAACAGCTTTTGATGAAATCTCGCAGCAAAATGTGAAGGGGTGTGAAATCTTTCTGGTGGTACTGTATGAAAGTCTCAAGAGGTTCGACATGGACGTACTATAGAGTTTATGTGGAGCAAGCCATAGCATAATTTCCATCCATTCATTATCTTTGCCGCTTATCCTCACGAAGGTCGCCAGGAGTGCTGGTGCCTATCCCAGCTGTCTACGGGCAGGAGACGGGGTACATCCTGAACTGGTTGCCAGTCAATCGCAGGGCACATGGAGACAGACAACAGTTGCAATTTAGAGTCTCCAATTAATGTTGCATGTTATCGGGATGTGGGAGGAAACCAGAATGGCCGGAAAAACACCAACGTAGGCACGGGGAAAACATGCAAACCTCACACGGGTGAGATCGAGGTTTGAACCCCCATCTTCAGAACTGTGAGTCCACTGCTCTAAGCAGACGATCTACCGTGTCACGTCGTAGAAGTACCTTTCACACTTGGTCACGGATGACTGATATTATAGTGTTGAGGATTGCAACTCCAAGTGGAGTTTAATCGTAATAATACCTACGATGTACATGCACATTTTGTTGACAAATTCAACATCAATTTTTATCCAATTTTCGATGGAATAATCAAATGTACAGACATTTGATCGGCAGAGCTCTGGTGGGTGAATATTGCGATTGCGTTGGTGCCGTTGTGCTGGTTTCCAATTTGTCAAAGTATATTTGACTCTTATCTCTTGCCAACCTCCATCTCCACGCTCTGCCGCAGTGCTACAAAAGACTACATGTTCGTTGTCGGCAGGATTCGAACCTGCGCGGGGAGATCCCAATGGATTTCTAGTCCATCGCCTTAACCACTCGGCCACGACAACCTGCCTGCAAGACTTTGTGTATGCACATTTTTTTTAACAATATGGTGGTCTCCGTGATTTGTCCTGCTTCGCGTTCTTCTTCCTTGAGGTAAAAACATGATGATGATGATGAACGATTCACCTGGTGCACAAACACACACAGCACACCACACTAATTTTGATACAAAGAGCGAGAAAATATTTTCACTCCCAATGGAAATTTTAACCAGCTTTTTAACAAGCAAATCTGTTGGTTTCTTAATTTTGGGGGAGTGGGCACTTTCTTCGTGAAGTCACCAGTTCAGCGGTTTCAACCTGCACACAGTCCGGACTCGTGACATAGGTGAAAGTTCTCTCTTTTTATTGGAACTATGATTTCAGATAAGTCTTTAAAATCCTTCAGTGAAGTCAGTCCTCACCTTCCGTGACCGATTTATCACCGATTCAGACTCAGTCTTGAGAATTAACCCACACTGCATTGCTGTATTCTTGATGTGTACATAAAAAAAAAAAAAAAAAAAAACTTTGGGGGCTTTTCTTTCCTTGTTCTGGCTTTATATCATCTAAAGTGGTCTGTCTAAAACAGGGGTGGCCAATCCGCGGCTCTCGAGTTCCATTTGGCTCTTTGCCTCCTTTTGTGCGTCTCTCGTGAAGGCACGAAGCATATCCACGTTCTGTTTACGCGCGCACTTTGCTTGCGTTCACCACGGTAGTTGCGAGTCAGTGTTGCTTGCGTTGAATCCAGTATTTGCATGTTTTGCTTGAGTTTATTACGTTTTTTTTTTCACAACAAGATCAGTGTGTGTGTGTGCATGTGGGTCGATGGCTCAGTGAGACGGGACTGCCCACGGTGTGCAGCTGTTAGGGAGAGAAGGGAAAAAAAAAAGCACAATTGAGATGGAAGAGTGCCTGGATTTTTCCTGCCACACAGCTCAGCTGTGTCACTTTGATAAATAAGACAGAAAAGTGTCAAGAACGAGACTCGAGGGGGGACCCAAATGCACGACTCAGGTGACAGGCAAGCGGACAGGAGTGAGCCTTTATTAGTTCCAGCGTCAGTAACCGGGGAGTCAGTCCAAACAAGCAACAGGATCAGTCACGGCAGGTTTACAGTGTCAGTCGGGAGACATGGGAGGTTGGCGTCAGGAGTACAGAAGTACGGGAATGAGGCATGCGAGGTAACGATCTGCCGAAGACCAGTCGCCCACTGGGTCCGATAAATACCGGGGTTAATCATCCAGGATGAGGCGCCGGTGTGCTGGGACACCCCAGCCAGGGCTGGAAGGCAGGACCATGACAAAAGCCGATGCGGTTAAAAAAAATCCAGAGACGAATGCTTCATCATATCAAGTGGCAGACTTTGAAGGGTTTGATTAAAAAAAATGCCTCGGTGATGTTGAAATCTTGTGTCCTGAAACAAAAATCTATACCAGTGCTTTCAGCCCTTCAACTGTTGTGTGACACCTGTTGAAGAGAGAAATCGGAGATTAGCATGGCTACTGACTCACAGATCCACTTCAGCCTCCAATCATGGGAGCCATTTCAGTGCCATACAACACAAGACTTAGCTGAACAGGTTGTTTGTTTGTGTGAGGGAGCACACAATTTAAAACATTGAAAAAAGATGGTCATAATTTCAGATACCTGGAACCCTGCTTGGTTAACAGAGTAAAGACAAGTACTATTCTTTTCCACAACAGATATAATTACATCCATCATCCAAGCCACTCATCCTCACAAGGGCCACAGGAAAGCTGCAGCCTATCCGAGCCAGCTTCAGGTGACAGCCAGACTCTATCCTGAACTGGTCAGCAGGGAGTCAGAGGGCAGATATTGACGCCATCAATGAGCGGGAATCGAACCCACGCTGCCTACACCAAACTAAGGCATCTGTACCACTGTACCATCTGTGACTACTGGAAAACCATAATGATCATCACAAAGAAAAAGGCACTTTTCAATAGTTTAGCTTCACAGAAAAGATGAAGAGGAAAAAAAGTCTTTGAACACATATGCTAATTTCAGTACAGTAGTAATACCAATTAAAGCATGCAAACCAAAATTTGGACAAAAAACCCATAAAAAAACAAATATCTGTGATCTTGCATCGTCAACCATTTCAACCAATCGTGTTTGTCAGGGATGTGGTCATGCCACTCACCTGCACCTCGTTTGTTCATTAGGTCTTGTATCTAATCTTCATGTGTTAAGTCTTCGGTGGCTCGTCCATGTGTGTAGTAGATAGAGAAATAATTCAATGAAACTGGTTGCTGGCCAATCTAAAAAGTATTTTTCATGTGTAAATAAAAAAAGAGGGGCAACAAAAAAAATACATTTTTTTTACAAAGGAAAATGAAAATAGTCTGATGATGGTGACACGGTGGATCATCTGGTTAGAACGTTGGCCTCAATGTGTGTGAGTATGAGAGCATCTTGTTCGTGGATTGACCTCATTGCAGCGTTTCTGTCCCACAGCATTTGATTATTCCATTGAAAAATTGGATAAAAATTCATGTTAAGGTCGTCAAAATGTGCATGTACGTTGTAGGTATTATTATGATGAGAATCCACTTGGAGTCGCAATCCTCATAGTCAACGCTATAATATCACGCCACAGAAAAAAATTATCATGGTATGGTTTTGAGACATTTACATTTGGCTTTTTGTGACCATGGACAGATACTCAGGAGAACAACGCTGTCATCAATACCTGGAGGCTGAGGAAGCCTTTAAAAAAAAAAAAAAAGAATATGAGAGTCCATTAGGGAAAAAAAAAAAAGAAGCCTCCCATTAAAATAAACATACAGACACAGATCATTCATGGATATATTTCTCTGTGGCGCAAATGACAGTGAGTTGGACTTTTAGATTAACAGTGTAGGAATTCAAAGGGTGTAAGTTTGATTCCCACCAGAGTCATTCTTTCACTGGAAAGAACGTGTGTTTCCTTTGGTGGGTAAAATGTTGAATCCAAACTTTATGTGCATCGATGTTCATGGGGGGAAAAAAAGTACTGATGACCAAATGAGTCTTTGTGAAACAATGAAGCTTTTCAGCAACTTGCTTGGAGCTTCAAGAAGCAATGAAGTGTTTCAGCCAATTTGATGAAACTTCATGAAGCACTGAATCTCTCAAAAGTACGACCCCCAATTGCAGTGTCTTCATTTGGACATGGATGAAATCCCCAAAAATTTAATTTAGTAAATAGTTTCAGTGGTGGAAACACCAATGATTGTCTTAGAATTACTAGTTCCATTCAAAGTTCCTAATAGGATACTCTTGGTCTTGGAACATGGAAGAATTGGGAGTACGTCCAGGATTGGGGAAACTTTGGGAACATGGAGTGTCAGCCAAAAACCAGTGCTGGTGTTTTTGTGGTTGACCTCTGGTGGAGACGAAACGGTGGGGGAATGGAGGGGGTGGTGCTACGGAGTGCACGACTGCTCAAGCCAAATTTAGTTGTGGAGTAATTTATCATGTCAAAAAAAGACCACAGTAGTGGGGGTAATACTTTAAAGAGGTCCAGGAAACTTTGGGTTGGGGTTATCAGCTCCAACTGCTTATGGAATTTGGAATCTTTGGTTTCAAGACCGACAAGTACCTGGTTCTTGTCCTGTCCAGTCCTGTCCTATATTTTCCTGTCCTTCCTTCACAGGGTGGAGTACGACTACCCCGTACAACACTCGAATTTAATCACTGTCACCAGACTTTACAATGTCATTGTAATCTACAATGTCTTTAACTTTACTGCAACTCGTGTACAGTCTTTTGTCATCTTCTCATTCTTTATAATTTCGTCATCTTTTCAGTGTCTCTCCACTTTGTTTTTCACCCCCCTTTAAAACTTTCCTCTGCCTGACTCAAATTTTCACCCAAGATCCATGAGAAGCCAAACCAGAAAAATATAATCAAAACCAATAACTTTTTTTAAAAACTTTGCAGAGAAACACTCTTAATAAAAGACAAATAAACAATAAATTCAAATTTGTCAGTTGTCCTTCTAATGTCGATATTGCAATGATGATCGGACTTGCGACCCGTTTCCTGAGTGGATGAAGTGTTCATATCTGATCTTATGGCACCAAATGTACTTTCGTTGAGTACATGACTCCAGTCCAGGTAGGGTCTGAAGTAATCAGTGTCAGGATGGCCGAGCGGTCTAAGGCGGCAGACTCAAGGGCTGAGCTCCTTCTGGTTAACGGGTATTCTTGTCTCCAAATGGAGGTGTGGGTTCAAATCCCCCTTCTGACACGGTCGTTGTTCTTTTTTTTACCTTTTAAGAATTATTTCTGGTACATATGGGAGCATTTCAATCCATTTTAGCGTCTTTCACACCACAAAAGGGAACCTTCAATTCATGTGATTTGCTTTCGCAGTAACAATGTAACATTTGGGAGTACCAGTACATTTGTAACTTTATTGAGGGAGTATTTTGGCATAGAATAACCCTTTAACAGCTCAGCCTCAGAATGATCCCCCCGTGGGTATCCTGGTGCTTGGCGTCCGGGTTGTCGCGCTAATTGGGAGGCACACACCTCCCTGATCGTCAACCCGTGTGTAACCGACCACCGCCTGTTCTCCGACCGAACCCGTAAACCTGACGCCTTTGACACTTCTGCCTTCCTTGATCGATCTCTCGTGTACCGACTCCAGCCATCCTGCCCCTGACCTGCCCTCTACGCCCCGACGTCCCAACACCCGCTGCGCACCTGCACCTGACTGCCTGCCCAATCCCCCCCATCCGTGGAACAATAAAACGCTTTTCCCGAACTACCTTCCGTCTCCCGACCCTGCATTTGGGTCCGACCTCCGTTCCAATTGGTCATGACAACGTCTGCTTTGCAATGACAAGTTGTCCAGTTGTTGAAAGAATGACGTGGAAAGATATTTCCAGGGAAGGCATGCTACATCTTCAGCAGAGTTGTGAGTGGAAAGAGTCGCTCGACAGAAAGCCCAACTGCTCATAGGCAAAAATGGAGCAAAATTGAAAGCCTCCCACCACCCCAGAAAATTGTTTGAAACATGGAATGCTCATCCACATTATAGGAACTTGAAGAACATGTGTTTGGAGTATGGCCCTCTTGGATCAACATACATGTGCAAGCAGATATTCTATCCATCCATCCATCCATCCATTTTCTTCACGGCTTATCCTCCCGAGGTTCGCGGGGAGTGCTGGAGCTTATCCGACCTGTCAACATGCAGGAGGCAGAGTACACCCAGAACTGGTTGCCAGCCAATCACAGGGAACATGGAGACAGACAAGAGTTGCACTCACAATCACACTTATGGGCACTTTAGTGTCCAATTAATGTTGCATGGTTTTGGAACGTAGGAGGAAACCAGAGTGCCGGGAGAAAACTCACACAGGCACGTGAGACAAGCAACTCCACTCAGGTGGGTTTGTGGTTGGAACCGGGATCTCAGTACTGTGAGGCCAACAGCTGGGAGAGGCTCCAGCACTCCGACGAGCCCCATGAGGATAAGCGGCTCAGAAAACGGATAGATGGTGGATGGATTCGGCATGCAGGTAAGCAGGCAATTTGCTGGTCCTCCGAACAGACAGGATGACAGAAAAGGTTTCAGTGTGGTTGAGGTTATGTTTGACAACTACAGAAAGGTCCCCATTTGGAAAATTGGGTGATGGGCTTTTTTATTTTGCCACAAAGCACCCCAAGTAACCAAGTCCCCAATAGGGAATCAAAACCTGGTCTTTGCGTGACAGGCAAGAGACACTGTCCACTATGCTAATGAGGAGACAGTCAGCAATGCCCACCTTGGTCACCTTGGTGTAAAATATTCCACCATGGAGTAGAGGGGAAGAGAAATGGAGTCGGGATTATTTTAAGGAAGAGCTGGCTAAGAATGTCTTGAAGTGAAAAGAGTAAAAGATCGAGTGATGAGGTTGAAATTTAAATTGAGGGTGTTATGTATAATGTGGTAAGCGGCATGCCAACAGGTCGGATGTGACCTAGAGATGAACGAGAAAATCTGATTCTGGAAGGAACAGATGAAGTAGTTCTGAGCATCCCAGACAGAGAGAGACTTGTGAAAAAAGAAAATGAGAGAGAAGGAAGAGTAGAAGAGGCAAGTGTGAAGGACCAGGAAGTGGCAATGGTTAGTAAGGGGGAAGTGTAAGGTGACGGACCGTGTCAGAAAGGGTCTGCACTCCTTAAAACAATAACTTCTTGGTGTGGATTCCTATGCTCAGCAAGGCTCCATAGCTCAGTGGTTAGAGCATTGGTCTTGTAAACCAGGGGTCGTGAGTTCAATTCTCACTGGGGCCTGATAAAAGTTTGTGTGCTTCTAGTGAAATCCACTTTTCACAATGAATGGGTTGTTCTGGAAAAGTGTGAATAGTGATCCATCCTCCAAGTGTTCAAGCCAAAATCCCATTTTATACTGTCCAAGCTTTAAAAAAAACAAGGCACTGAACCGCCACTAAAATCTTCATTTTCTTCTAATGAGCTAATTTTCCTAATTCTAATGATGATTTACTAAAGTGGGCCTCATCCCACACTCCCAAACACCATGGTCCAGGATCCTGCCGCGGGTGCCGCAGCGACCGTCGCCGACGTTCATTTCTTTGCTCCTTCCTGCCAAGACCTTTGCTGTGGAGCTCCTTTTCCCTCTTCAGGTGGGCACAGACAACTCTTCTTTGTGGCTGTGACCTTCCTCCTGAGTCTTTCCCACTTGGAGCCCGAGAGGAAGTAAAAGATGTCTCGGTCCAGATCTAAAAGCAACAAAAAAAGAACCAATCAATAAAAGCCACAGTTAAAATCCCTGCTTTTATAATTAGTACTTTTCTTCAAATGCCACCGGCTCAGTCCCCAGAACCTGAGTCTTTTCCTAACTCTCCCTATCACGTCGCTCCAGTTTGTTTTCCTCCACCATCCTGACCAAAACTTGATGCCGAGGATTTTTGGTCCATCTGTACCACCGTCAAAGGCAGTCTAGTCTTCTCTGCTTGAGTCCATGGTCCATAAAATTGGGCTTGGGTCTTTTCTCTATTGAGTTTTGACCCAAAGGCCTTGCCCATACCAGTCAGTCAAGTCCAGTGTGTTTTAGTATTGTGCAGTAAATCGGTTCAATATTCTCATCCAAAGCAATTCCTGATTATACGCCAAATATGTCAAGTAATGACGTCCACAGGTAAAAGTGTCTATGGGATCCATGTTTAATTGTACGCAGTTTTTTTTCCTATTAACTGATAAAAGATCCGTGCATAAAATGTTAAAATCATCCATTTCTAAAATACATACGTACCAGGCCATGTACATGGATGACTAATTGTATATGGGGATATTTTCAGTCAGTACGGTCATACAACAGTGTCAGCCTTGAGTAGGCTTCCAGATGTTCTTGGGGAGCAGATCCACCTCCATCTATTTTCGGAACACATTCTGTGCCTTCAGTCATCCCAAAAGCTGAGCATGGCACTGATCATCAGAGATCAAATCACTTCAGCATTTTTCCAAAGGTACAGATGGGGGTCGAACCCATGCTCTTCAGTTTACGAGACTGACGCCTTACCACTTGGCCACTGCACCTGGTAAATGTTGGTACGACACTTGATCTTAGCCAAAAGGCCAAGAAAGAGGACCAGCCAACAAGCCAAAGTTGCAGATGTACGTTCTGATTTATGATCTAAATTAACGAGTCACATATGGACATGCCAAAAAGCAATGATGTATTATTTAGAACAGGTGTCAGCAACCCAATGGCGAAAGAGCCATATTGGACCAAAAATACAAGAATCAAACCTGTCTGGTGGCGGGCCGGTCCATCAGCGAGTAAACGGTTGGCCTCAGCAGTTCTGAGGTCTCAAGTTCAATCCCCAACCCACCATTATGGCGTTTGCATGTTCTCACCGTCCCTGTGTGGGTTTCCTCCCACATTCCAAAAACATGCAACATTATTTGGACACTCTAAATTGCCCCTCTGTGTGGTTGTGGGTGTGACTGTTGTCTCTTGGTACCCTGCGGTTGGTGGGCAATCAGTTGAGGGTGTCCCTGTCCTCCTGCCTGTGGACAACTGGAAAGGCTCCAGTACTCCCTGTGAACCTCATCAGGACAAGTGGCAAAGAAAATGGATGGGTGGATGGGTAAATGAAATCCCAAAGTGTGTTTTTCAATATTATTTCCCCTATCCAGGCCTTAATAAGATTACTAAAACCAACAAAAGCAAACAAGAAGTGAAGTTGCAGAATTTTTCATGACAGTACTGTCACATTTAGTGGTTTTAAGTTCAAGGAGTTGATGGCCAGAGGGGAAAAAACTGTCTTTGAGTCTGTGATGTGTGGGGCCTATCAGAGGACAGCAGGTTAAAAAGCACTCACAATTACACCGAGGGGCAAATTAGGGTGTCCAATTCATGTTGCATGTTTTTGGGATGTGGGAGGAAACCGGAGTATCCGGAGAAAAACCCCCCGACAGGCATGGGAGAACATTCAAACTCCATACAGGTCCTCAAAAGTATGAGGCCAACGCTTTACCAGCTGAGTGTACCACATTGCCACCCCTGGTACTTAAACAATGATTTTAATTTGACAACGAAAAAAGGAGGATTTTTTTTTTTTCCAGTTGGGAAGAAAATCTTGACTTGAAGAAATGGCCACAGCGGTTGGCCAAGCAGAATGCAGCTTTGGTGGAGATGAGGAAAGAACTTGCTTGAACTCTAGTGGGAGGAATTCAGTGAGGCCATGGAAAACGGCTTCAAGATGGCTTTGGGGAAATTCTGGTCCACCCATATGGCGTCTCAGGTGAGGGAAGCACTGCACTGTCAACATTGTTTACAGTGAGGATGGGGCAGTTGTAAACCTCGACTCGGGGATATTATGAGTCAGTGGGGAGAATACTTTTGAAGACATACCCTACTCAATTCCTCTGTCACGCTTCCACGAGGGGAAACAGAACTGGGTTCTCTGAGACGGGGTCTCCTATCTCTGTGTTTGAGGTCACCGAGGTGGTTAAATTATTCCCGGTGGCAGGGCTCCGTGAGATTTGCCCGGAATTCCTAAACGCTCTGGAAGTTGTGGGGGTGTCTTGGTTGACACCCCTCTGCAACATTGCACAGACATCAAGAAAAGTGCTTCTGGATTGTCAGACATACATTGTAATCAGTAAAGTCGACCAATTAATACATTTGTATCAGTACAGAGTAAATTCTATTGTTATATTGAGGAGACCGCCAGGTAAATGCCAACAGGCTTGTCAACGACTGATGTTCTGCAAACGGTAGGAGGTTGTGTTGATTTTTTGGGGGGGACAGAAATGCAGTATTGTCAAAATGATTTGACAACATTGACATAAAGTGCAACTATAAAGTTGGCCAATTCATGAACTTGTAGAAGACAGAATAAGTTGTATTGAGAACTTCTGGACATGTCCGCGGATGGGTTCAAACCACGAGCCTCTCGGTTAACAGCCAAACACGCCAACCAATTTCACCACAGAGACGTGCTCCATCCTCCCTTTTGGGATTTTTGACCTTTCAAACATCCTTCAAAAGTAAAGAAAATGCCGCCAGGTTTCTGAACGACCAATGGTCTGTAAAAGGTGGGAGGTTCTGTTGAGTTTTTTGGAAGGACAGAAATGCAATATTGTCAAAATGATATGACAAAATTGACATACAGTGTAATCTGTAAAGTCAATGCATGAATGTGAAGAAGTACAGAGTAAGCCTTGATGTTCAATTTTGGAGACGCCCTGAATGGGTGAGAAGACCAGACTTCCATTTTACAGCTGAACTCGCTCAACACCTGCACCACATAGACAATGGGGCTCGTGAATTTCGGCCAAGCATGGCTGTGCACTCACAAGGAGGGAAGACCGTCTGTTTTGTTGTGAGTGCCTCGTGGGAGGTAAGCGCAGTGTGTGTGTGTGCATGTTCGTGTGCGTGTGTGTGTATGCACCATGTGACTGAGTGGCGACCAGTTCTGGGTGAAGTCCGGCTGGATGGATGGATGCACAAGTACAAATCTCTCTGTCTCTCTTTCTCACTCAATGTGCAGACAGAATTATTTGTGTCATCCAAACTATCGGAGGACCAAATGAAAAATGCGATAAAACAGAACTTTCAATCCCCCACAAACCTCCCAGCCCCATTGGAGCAAAGCCCAACAGAAAACCAATTCCTATCTAGTCCAAATGACATTTTAGCTCTGACGGACAAGGTGAAGGCTAACTTGAAGGTTGGAGTCCATTTCACACCAAACAAAGGGAAGTTTCGACCACGCAGTAAGTGAGTCAGTGATTAGAGCAACTGTCTTGTTAACCAGGGATTGTAAGGGTTGAAACCCCATGAATCGAAGATTGTAGGAAAGACCAAAACCAAGAGTTAAACTATTGAAAAAGTCCCATACCCCCTAACTTCTGATGGAAAGGAAGAACAAAGATCCCTCGAAATACCAGATCAGCTGCCATTTCAATAGCTTTTAATCAGAGATTCCTTGTATGTTTTAACTTTTCAAATCATTCCCTTTTAGTGTTTCAATGATAAACTTTAGGATCTTAAAGTCAAATATTAGAGCCCAAAGTGTTTTATTGTTTCTTCAAACTTTTAAGTCCGATGTGTTTTTAATCCAAGAATGTGGCTTACCCTTTTTAAAATTCTCCAAACAGTGGGAGGATATGTGGCCACTCCCATCACTTTGGAGTGGCTCTCATGAAAATGAAAATGATGGTGTTGCTATTTTAATAAATAACACCCATGTTAAGGTAAAGGGGAGGACAGTGGTGAAAGAGCGCTGACAGGTATGATCTTTTTCCTGACTTGCAGACCATATGGGACACTCATTGGTGTCTCTACCATTTACTGTGTTTTATACCAATGTGTGAAACCAAAACTTGAAAGTCATCTGCATAGGAGTCTGAACAATTTCCAGGGCATTGGTGGTATAGTGGTTAGCATAGCTGCCTTCCAAGCAGTTGACCTGGGTTCGATTCCCAGCCAATGCATTGATTTACCACAATCTCACCCTGTATGGAGTGGATGATATTTCTGTGGTCATCTGTTGTTTTTCCTGGCCACCCCTGGGTCAGCGCTCCGTGACTTCGGGTGATTGACAATGGTCTCCAGTCCCTGAGCTAATCAGGATACAACACACAATGTGGGGTTTCCCTTCGTGAATTTGGCCACAGAACACAATACGCATTCATACACTGTAAAAAACTGCAAACACAGAAAAATCAGTGTAATAGCGATACCGCAGAAAGTGAACTGCGTTTAGCAAAGGAAGACTGTATTTGAGAACATGCATGGTTTGTTCAATGAATCACAAAACTGCAAAACTTGAACACTATTTACAAATATAAGTTATATACAGTAGCTATTTAAACAGTCGCTGAAACATATAATGTGAACGAATGTGAGTGAGAAGAGAATTTAAGAACGAAGCACAGCTGAACTAGATATATTGAAGGAGAAACATGAACAAAAGCAAGAGGGAAAGAATCAGCTTCATTGGCCAAGTGTGTAAAAACACACAAGGAATTTTTTCTCTGGCAGTCGGTGCGACCCTGGCACGAAAGAACAACAAAGCAACAAGAACAAAGTCCACGTCGGCGAGGCCATCAATGAAAGCGCTGAGGTGAGTCTGTGTGTACCGTGGAGGTCAAGACACACCGAACTCACCGTGTTAATTCGTGATGACACGCCCCGCTTGCCCATGACTGGCTGCATATGATCACGGTACATTGCTTGGCCAATTAGTGGCACAAGGAATTTCGTGCGCTCACTTGGTAGCACGTTGTGTTATTTATTTCTTCATAAATTAATCCATGCTATTATATTACTCCATATTGTCGAGCAAAAAAAAAAAAAAAAACGTTTTCAGACGAACGTACAACAGGGATTCACATGTATCACAGAATATGATGGAGTCAGCGTGCTCGCTGTGCATGATTTGAAACGCCAAGTTTAGCAACTCTCGTCTCACATGGGCATGAAGCTGCATGGAGATGGGGAATACAAGAACACAATCCTTGCGGAATTCGAACAGAAGAGAGCCAGAATTGATGAAAAGGAAACTCTGCCTGCCAATCCGAGAATTGGTACCCCATGAACAAATCAATCCCCACAGAATCATACGAAGGTGCTGACCCGATGCCAATGCAGAGCAAGCCACATACCGTTGGTAGTTGGTAATAATCAGTTGCGCTAAAGATGGCAAATCTGATATCCCTGTGTCTTGAATTTGAAGATAATGACATTTTATTTTTCTTGAATGTATGGTTCGCATATGAAACTGGTTCGATCGCCCAACAAGGTTAAGACCCACTGACCGAGGTGGGGCCATAGCTGACTGATTCCTCATTAGTATAGTGGACAGTATCTCTGCCTGTCATGCAGAAGACCAGGGTTTGATTCCCTGATGGGGAGTTGGTTACTTGGAGTTCTTTGTGGCAAAATAAAAATGCCCATCACACCACTTTCCAAATGGGGACCTGTCTGTAGTTGTCAAACATAACCTCAACCACACTGAAACCCTTTCCCTCATCGCATCCTCTCGGAGGACCAGCAAATATTCTCACTTACCTGCATTGCCGAATCCATCAGTCGATCTATCCATTTTCTGAGTCGCTTATCCTCACGAGGGTCATGAGAGTGCTGTCGCCTCTCCCACCTGTCAATGGGCAGGAGGCAGGGTACACCCTGAACTGGTTGCCAGTCAATCGCAGGGCACATGGAGACAGACAACATTCGCACTCACAATCACACCTGGGGGATATTTAGAGTTTCCAATTCATATTGCATGTTTTTGGGATGTGGGAGGAAACCAGAGTGCTCGGCGAAAACCTACGCAGGGGAGGCCGGGATTGAACTTGGGTCCTCAGAACTGTGAGGCCGCAGGTTATCTGCTTTATAACTTTAAAAAAAAATATGATTGTTTTCTTTATTATAATACAGTCCCAAATAGAACAAGCCCAACATAACTATGAATCATAACTCATTTCAAGTTTTTTTTTATAATTCTGAGGAAACAAAACACACAAACATACGATGCCTCAGTCTTTCACAAGTACATCACAGAAATATATCTAAAAATAACACAATCCTGTTGCTTCAACAGTGCGGCACGGTGGATCAGCTGGAAAGTGTTGGCCTCACAGTATTGAGATCCCGGGTTCTAACCCGAACCCACCTGAATGGAGTTTGCATGTTCTCACCGTGCGTGTGTGAGTTTTCTCCTGGCACTCAGGTTTCCTCCAACATTCCAAAATCATGCAACATTAACTGGACACTAAATTGCCCGTAGGTGAGATTGTGAGCACAACTGTTGTTTGTCTCCGTGTGCCCTGCGATTGGCTGGCAACCAGTTCTGGGTGTACCCTGCCTCCTGCCTGTTGACAACTCGGATAGGCTCCAGCACTCCCCGTGAACCTCGTGAAGATAAGCGGTGAAGAAAATGGATGGATGGATGGATGGAGTTCATTTGAGAATATCTGCTTGCACACGTATGTTGATCCAAGAGGGCCAATACTCCAAACACATATTTCTTCAAGTTCCTATAATTATCAGAATGAGCATTCCATGTTTCAAACAAGTTTTCTGGGGTGATGGGAGGCTTTCAATTTTCTCCATTTTTGCCTTTGAGCAAGTTGGGCTTTCTGGCGAGCGACTTTTTCACTCCCAACTCTGGTGAAGATGTAGCACGCCTTCTCTGGAAATATCTTTCCACGTCATTCTTTTTACAACTGGACAACTTGTCATTGCGAAGCAGACATGGAGGCAAACCTTCTGCGTTATCCCATTTGCAATCCATCACACACGCGGCGCTTTTTTTGTGAGAGGCACCTGCCACGCCGAGCTCAAATCAGCAGGCTATGACACAAATCTTTGTTGACAGAAATGTTGGGATCAAATATTTATTCCACACATTTTTACACCATTAGAAAACGTGACGAATGTTTGTGTCATCCTTGTCGTCCTGCAGAAATCACATTGGAAAAAAAAATTCTCCCATCTTTTTCCATTTTCATACATTTGTGAAAAAGCTCCAGGAGCTGCAGTTTGCCAACCCCTGATCTGAGCTGCTCTCTGAACTTCAGTCTGTGCAGTCGAAACAGCTTTGAATTTCTAATTTTACCTCGTTGCTCCACTTTTTCACTGATTTTACCAAAGGATGATCACACTTAAATTCTGGCCTCTCTGTCGGGTTAGGGTTATTCAGTCGATTAAGTAGTGATCAAAGCAACGTGGGGCAGCACGGGGAATGGTACGATATGCGTTTTTTATTGTGGTATAGCAGTGATCCAAAGTGTTATTTTCTGTTGTCCGACATTCGATGCCTTGCTCGTATTTAGGGATTCGTGGTTGAGTTTAGCTTGGTTAAAATCTCCGAGAATAATCAGAAGTTAGTCTGGGTATTTTTTCTCAATCTCGTTTACTTGTTCGGTGAACGTTAGCAGTGCTGCCTTTATGCTAGCTTGGGGCAGAATGTAGACACTGACGTGTCTAAACGAGGCAAACTCACATTGCGAGTATCATAACTTACAGTTCAAGAACAGTGACTCCAAATGAAGACTGTAGTGTGTGCTGAGCTGTTATATCCGTGCACCATTTCTCATTGCGATGGAAGCATATCGCACCGCCTTTTGTTTTCTTCACCAGCTCTGCGATAAGATCCACCCGATGAACGAATGGCGGATTTTGTTATAGCTCCATGGGGAGCGTGTTCACACAGCAGAGTCTTGGTGAAACTCTGGGATGTTTGTAATTTACTGAGCAGATCTTTTGACACAGAGGACCAGGTGATCTAATGTTAAAAACGTGGCCCAAAATATCCATCCATCCATTTTCTTTGCCGCTTATCCTCATGAGAGTCATGAGGAGTGCTGGAGCCTATCCCAGCTGTCAACGGGCAGGAAGCAGGGTACACCCTGAGCTGGTTGCCAGCCAATCGCAGGGCACATAGAGACAGACAGCCGCACTCACAATCACACCAGGGGCAATTCAGAGTGTCCAATTCATGTTGCACGTTTTTGGGATGTGGGAGGAAACCCCCGCAGGCAGAGGGAGAACATGCAAACTCCACACAGCCAACGCTTTTTCCAGCTGATTCGCCGTGCCGCCAGCCCAGAAACTACTGAGTAAAATTCGGCATCTTCTGACCATAAATTGTCAGTAACCATTTTCTTAATTATTCTATTGAAATACTCTGCCCAGTTCAAATTGACTTCCTTTTACAACTAAAAATTTTATCTTATATACTGGTTCTATACAGTCCATTCATCCGACAAATTCATCTTAATTCGAAGTAAAGATGATAATTTTCGACTTGATCCCAGAACAATAGATTTTTCATGTTTGAGATTTTTGATCCACATTTATTTCACATCCAATCGAAGGCTAAATCCAACTCAGAAATTAGAACCTTGGCTAGCTGTAAAATATTTCCTCCATAAATGTGGTGTCGAAGGATCAGCACAAATTTGCACTTTTGCTTTATCCAAACAACTCATGAGTGAAAATGGAGGAGGCGACAGGGGAGGTCCAAGGAAGCTCCTCTGCAGCCCACCACAATTTAGCTATTTGGAATTTGAGAGCCCTTTTTTTTTAAATAAACTCTAGAGTTGTTGATGAATAATGACTGTAAAAATGTGATGGCCTTCATTTCAAATTCAGAGTCAACATGTCTAACAAACTGTAATGAAATTGGTTTAAAAATAACCTGTGATCGAGCTAGCCAGGATTCGAACCTAGAATCTACTGATCCGAAGTCAGACGCATTATACATTACACCACTAGCCCAGTGGTCGAGTGAAGCAGTCTGCAAGCCCATGTGTATTATTGTTACTCACACGCAATGCTCAAAAGCAGCAGTACTAAAAAAGTACAACTGCAGGGATGCATTCCTGCCAGGACCCAGAACTGAAGTGGGCTTGCTGCAGCCACAACGTAGAGTACTAACCACTGCACAATCACACGTTGTCTCGAAAACCTGTCACGAAAGCTGTCTGTCGAAATCTGTTTACTGGCGAGGGTGAAAGGAGAACCTGCAGGACTTTGCACCAACACTCCACCGAAACAATGTAAGAGGCTGGGTCGGAATTAAACTCTCGATCAAGAAGATCAACAATTTCCGGCTTTTGCCCAAAGTTTGCTGGGAAAGACGAGAGCACTCCAGTAACCCTTGGCAGGACAAATTGGAAAATGGATGCATGTGTTTTATACCAATGCATGAAAGCAAAACTTGGACGTCATCTTCATAGCAGTCGGAAATATATAAGGGCATTGGTGGTATAGTGGCAAGTATAGCATCCTTCCAAGCAGGTGACTTGGGTTTGATTCCGGATGGAAACTCTTGTGGTGATCTGGAGGCTTTTTTTTTTTTCCTGGCCACCCCTGGGTCAGCGCTCTGTTACATCGCCTTATTGACAATGGTCTCCAGTCCCTTCACTAATCGGCATAGAGCACACAATGTGGGGCTTCCGTTCGCAAATTTGGCTACAGAACACATTACGCATTCATACACAAAAAAAAAAAAAAAAAAGCCTGCAACACTGTAAAAAATTGCAAACACGTTTTGTTTCGTTTTTGTCACATATGACTCACTGGGTAGCCAGCTGTTATGATTGTTCTCGTCAGATCAACGTCTGCTGGATGCCTGGGTGGGTCGACATGGATCGTCTGGCCCAGCTCCATGATACCTTCTGAGCATGTTAGCATTTCACTCTATGTGTGTGTTTATGGATGTGTGTGAGTGGTGAGTGTGTGTCTGTATGTGTGTAATTGAAAAGAGGATGATGTGTGTGTGCATTTATACACTCCATCTCCATGGCAATAGGGACGCTGTCAAATGAAGTTGAAGTAGCATTAAACAGCGAAGGTACCACAAGATGTATGTGTGTCACAGATTCTATGCCCGGCTAGCTCAGTCGGTAGAGCATGAGACTCTTAATCTCAGGGTCGTGGGTTCGAGCCCCACGTTGGGCGACCGGCTTTTGGAGTTGATGACATTTATCAAATGATTCACCAGATATCCAAATCTACCCACTTGGAATATCTTTGATTGAGCTTCTCAGCCATCCACCTCTCGGTAATATGCGAAAGTTGAATTGAGGCAACGGGACTCTATCGTATCCTTAAAAGACCTGACATCTTCACCCAAGCATTTGCACATGATGCACGGCCACACACTCTTCTTCCCAGTGTACCTTGCACCTCCCCCCTCCGCTCTTAAAGGGGTACACTCATAATTACATTTGCTACAATCCTTACACACCTTATCAATGTGATTTATAATGACAGCGTGCTTATGTGCCGCCCACCATCAGATATTTTTAGACATAAAAACATGCCTCGGTTGGCAAGCATTGTTGGCGAGCGCACATAAGTGGGGAGAAATGAAAAAAATTAAACCTGCAGACCAGCTGATTGTGAAAACTTGGAACACACTTCCCGTCACATACCACACACTGCGGCGTGTGAGTATTGCTGTACTGAGAATGTTTGGCTCGACCAATGGATATGAAAAGTCTCACATTTAATAAAACATGAAGACTAATCTGTCTGGACCTTTAGTGAGAAAGAGAGAGAGGATCATTCTGACTGAGGATCATGGTCTCAGGTTTGGAGGTGCTGATTCTCACCCCAGCTGCTCCACACTCAGTGAGCGTTGGCGATCACGGCTTGATGAAACTAACAGAACCACATCATCTACAAAGAACAGAGAAGCAATCCTGAGCCACCAAACCAGGCCTCCATTTGTTGTTTTATTCAATATCCATGTAAAAAAAAAAAAAAAAAAATCAAGAAATGGTGATTCATTGGCCGGCACGGTGGAACAGCTGTTAAGCATATGCCTCACAGTTCTGAGGACCCGGGTTCAATCCCAGCCCTCGCTGTTTGGAGTTTGCATGTTCTCCAAATGCCTGTGTGGGTTTTATCTGGGGACTTCGGTTTCCTCCCACATCCCAAAAACATGCAACATTAATTGGACACTCTAAATTTCCCCTAGGTGTGATTATGAGTTAGGCTGTTTATTTGTACGTGCCCTGCGAATGGCTGGTAACCAGTTCAGGATGTACCCCGCCTCCTGCCCGTTGACAGGTGGGACAGGCTCCACCATTCCCCATGACCCTTGTGAGGATAAATGGCTAAGAAAATTGATGGGATGGATGTTTTGAAGAATGAATCCTCCTTTCTGAAAACCTCCTTTCAGTGTTCTGTCAACTTGAAATCACTGTTTAAGTACGCAAAAAGGTGCCACCGTATTTCAGCATAAACAACGAACATAATGACATTTGTGGAGACACTTTCCGGGGAGGTAATACTTTACATACACATGCAAAATAATTAAATGAGAAAATAAGGAAGAGCTTAACTTTCTTGTGGCCGAAATCATGCCTTGTCCCCAGCGTCATGTGAGAGCCAATGAGATAATAGCAGTGTAGAACCTGGATTGACAAGGACATGGCTGTGGTGGGATTTGAACCCATGCCTCCTAAGAGACTGGAACCTAAATAAAGCACCCTGGACCGCTTGGCCACACTACCTGGCCTGAGGGTTGGATGGAGGAACAATAATTTTTATAATGTAAAACCAGACCGGCTCCAGTATTCCTGGTTATATTAAAATTCAACATGGAAGATGTGGAAAAGATATTTGTGAAATCACGATGAAATCAGTTGCATGAGAATCTAACGCGACACCCTGTGAAGAAAGAACAGGACATGAAAATTCAGGACAAGGACAGGGGAAAAAGCATGCAAGACAAAGATCATGAACCCAACATGACAACAGGAATGTGATGGGACTGACTCTGTGAATTATAGAAGTGTATAGAACAAGAATATTAGTGGGTTAATATAAAAGCTCATCAAGTATACATTAGTTGTTAGAATATATGAGTAGCGCCACACCCAGTAAAAGAATCCCAAGTGTGTGCCTACAGACACAAGGAAGTAAATTCACACCAGTGTGCACGCAGAAAGACTGACGAGAATATTTAAAAACTGCTGTCTGCAAAATGGAGGTGAAGGACCTGACACAATATATTGAGGATGGAAACCAGGAACAGGGGTAAACCCGAGAGCAACCCTGTGGACAGGACACATCCCATGACGAGGGAGCCAGGGTGGTCCCCCCCTTCCCTCCACGAGTCACCCCACCAAATGGCCACTGACAGTGGATGGACCCCACCCCCAGAAGAACAG
The DNA here is from genome assembly GCF_019802595.1 of Syngnathoides biaculeatus. NCBI lineage: Eukaryota > Metazoa > Chordata > Actinopteri > Syngnathiformes > Syngnathidae > Syngnathoides > Syngnathoides biaculeatus. Next base: position 1,012,716 of record NC_084660.1, read on the forward strand.
AAACCCCCCTACAACCTGCAGGGCCCGAAATTGAGTCAGTCTTGGCCCAGCCCGAGGACAGGATAAAAGAACTTATTTGTTGGAAAGGGGGAGGGGGGGGGCAGACAGGGGCACCTGACAATAGAACGATGAGGGAGCCAGGGAGCACGCATGGGCCATGAGAGGGGGCCCATGGAGCACCGTCATGTAGCTAAGTATGAAACCAACCACGATGACTGCCTGGTCCCCCGTTTGCAGTCATTGGCCCTACCCCATGAATCAGTGCCCCATCATCCCCACACACAGAACCTGGTCCGACTGCCGCAGCCTCCCAACCCATCACCCCCAGGACCTCCAACCCCCACTCCCCTGTCCACATCCACGACCCTACCTTGAGTGTGAGAGGTGAACCTGTCCCGATTGATCTTTCTTCAGATTCCCATCGAAAGAAAGTAAAAGAAACAGGTGGCTGCTGCTCATAAGGTACAGTAACTAAATCACATGGTATATGCCTGCTAAAGGATGTACAACAGTACTTACTTCAAATATCCCCATATACACTTACTCATCCATGTAAATGTCTTGGTACGTGTCCCAGTATTGGCCTGAAACACAATTGTATATCGCTAAAACTGGCTCAGCACTTTGCTTGAGTGACGATCGGACAATTTTCCGCTGACACTGGGATTTAATACGTCTACGACGCAAGGTGCCACCAAACAGACAACATTACATAACGTGTACATTACGTACTGAAGACAATTTTACTTACTTCACTTTCATTATTTGCTTAAATATGACCTTATACATTTAATCAACAGATAAAATCTCGTCCATTTGCTTATCAGACAAGGATTTGTTGTGGAGCGAGGGGGCTGTTCTTGATCTTTGTACCTCCTCTCCCAGGCGTTGTCGTGGAGACGAACGACACCAGATAAGGAGCGGAAAGTCAGCATCCCGGCCCACAACCAGACTGCGGGGCGTCAGCCACTTTTTCCGTGGACCCATACATCTAAAAACCTTGTGTTACCGGACAGCTCTTGTCTTCTTCTTCTTGGGCTATCCTGCCAGAAGACAACCGTCTCGTGTGCGGCAGATACCGAGTTAAGACCCGGATGTCTGTATTGCACATTCCTTTGTCATAAATCCATTTGCTGTTAACTTTGTCTCATCATTGGTCATCTCTTCCTCGATCAGCGAACACGTGCAGGGTCCAAACTCGCAAATCCGTACAGTACTCTTACCTCTGCCGCACCTTTGGTAGGTATACTTCCAGTATGCTGCAAAACAACATTTATGACCCTCGAAAATGCCATCAGTTAAAACATGCTTCCCAGGCAAAATTCAAATCAGTTGTGGTGTTGGAGAGAGCAGCTGCGAAAGAATTCAACCTCAGTGACTCTTTGGTTGGGAAGTGGAGGAATTAAAAAAATGAACTCCCAGTGAAGTTGGGGAAAGACTGTAGTTAAAAGCTGGACCACCACCCCAGTCAAATAATCCAGAGGGATTGTCAGAGATTTCCACACAATGTTGCAGAGGCGGAGGGTTCAAGACAACAAGGCACAAAAGGAAGGTAATAACACCTGTTACCTCGGATTGCTTGAACAGGGAAGCTGAGCCAAATCATCAACCAAAATCAAGAATTTGAACACTGCACCCTCAAATTAAAAGTCTGACACTCTAACAAATGAGATATGCAGGGTCGACGTTGTGATAATTAACATCTCAATGTTGCAGAGGTGTGCCAACAAAAACCTGTGGATTTTCAAAAATCTCAAAGTTTTCCAAAAACACACAATTGAACACCCGAACAGGAGCTTGACACGAGACAATCACGTCAAGAGTCTGATGCTTTCTCGACTGCGTTACTCCGATGTATGATTTCAGCATGACCCATAACCAGGTAATGTGTCTGAAACTGGCAATGAGCCATTGCGAGAAAAGCAATGTGAAGTTCCAGTCAAGAATCTGGGGTAAATGATCATCGAATGATCATCGAAAGTCAGGGAGATGTGTCCACTTGAAATGGATGAGAAGCCACAAAATTTACTCACATTACTTTCGGGAAGGTAAAACCATTCGAGAAATGGACTGAAAGTCAATATCAACGTGATCCCTTAACATATTCTATTGAACTCTCTGTTGGTTGAATACTTCATTTCAGGGAGAGGTTGTGTGGTTGGGTCTGGTGAGGAGACAGACTCAAAACTAGACTGCACAGATCAGAAACTCTCACTGTTTATAAGTTTGATTGCCTGAACAAGGACTTGAACCCTTGACCCTCAGATTAAAAGTCTGATGCTCTACCAACTGAGCCACTCAGGCCACATGTTGTTTCTTTTTCAATTTCAATTTATTAGTATTTAAACACATAGCAGATTCCTTGACCACAATGCTCCTCCAAAATCCGAGCGTCCACTTCCCAGTGGCAGATAGGCAGATATATTTTTGCCTTATGAATGGAATGGAAACAACAACAACAACAACTCAAAGCTATGATGCTGTGCAATGGGAGGGAATGTAACCTTAAAATGACGTTGTTTCTTCATAATGGCAAATATACTTTTTAAAAAATTGATGGTAAAATCCATTCATCCATCCATTTTCTGAGGCACATATCCTCACGAGAGTGGAGAAAGTTCTGGAGTCAATCCCCGCAGCCCTTGAGGATGAGCATGCTCCACCCTGAACAGGTTTCGAGCCAATCGCAGGGCACATGGAGACAGACAACAGTCGCACTCACACTCACACCTTGCAGCAATTTAATGAATGTTTTTGGAATGTGGCAGGAATCCCGAGTGCCCGGAGAAAACCCACTGAAGCCAACGCTTTACAACTGTGCCACCATGCTGCCTCCTGTTGGTTTTCTCATACTGGACTAATATCCTGTATGCACAACATATCAACCTTTCCCCTCATCATCATGTCAACCAACTCCTGAGCTTTTCCTCTTCTAGTCCCAACATTCAAAGTCCCTACATTCAGTTGGAGGGTCTGTGCATTCCTCTTCTTCTTCTGCCGATGAATCCGCTTTCCTCTTCTTCTTTGTCTTCGACACACAGTAGCTGAATTTCTATCAACGCCCTGCAGGTTCGCAGTGCCGGGGACGGGCGATGTTTATCCAGGCCACGACTGATCCGGTATGATATTCTTCCGATGAACGCTCATCTTTCTTCGCCACAGTTTTACGCCAGATGCCCTTCCAGACTCAACCCTCTGCATTTATCCGGGCTTGGGGCCGGCCTACAGATTGCTCTTGCTTGTGCCCCCGTAGGGCTGCATTGAAGACATTCGACATAACAACCTGAGTTTCAAATTTCAGCCTTATCACTCGATGTTATATTCTTTTCCCCGGCAAGACATTCTCAAATATTCTTCTTTTAAAACAACCCCGACTCCATTTCTCTTCCTATCTACACCATGTTGAATTAATCGAACACCGTATTCAACCGACAGTACTTGAATTTTCAGCAGCACCCTGCAAGTTTACAGTGCCAGGGGGGGATGTGGTCAACACACGAGACCAGAATGTACATTTGTTTTGCAAAGTTTTGAACTGGACAAACTCAACGACACTATGTTCTGGATTCATCCAGCTGTGTGACCAGCTGAAAGTGTACACTTTATTGGTCAGGGGACATAAGATTGAAAGGATTAATTCATGTGAACACACTTGGCTAGAACCAAACAACATTCCCTGACCGGGAATCGAACCCTGGCCATAGCAGTGAGAGTGCTGAATCCTAACCACTAGACCATCAGGGACTTCTGTAGGTTTTTTGCTCCAGCATGCCTGTGAAACATGTGAGGATAAGCGGTGCAATTGCTGAATGGATAATGCATTGCAAGAATTGTTGATTCTTGTCTCTGTGACCTGATTTTGCAAATTACACTTTAAAAAAAGTAATGCATAGCTACTGCACATATTATTTGATATGTGAACAGATGAGCGGATTGAGTTTGAAAAGGATGACCAAACCCTCAAAGTGGGGGTGTGTAGGGGTGGATTTTATGACACTTTCTTACATGGATTTTCTTTGTGTTTTAAGAACAGATCTCTAAAAATTTAACAACTACTTCGCATCAGCGATCGAAGATATTCAAAGTTTTAAGAGACCTTAACTCTCTGCTTAAACCACACCTTTTCATGGTGTTGCTTGGGGTTTATATGACTGTGTCACAGTGTCACAGATAGGGCCACATTCTGAACCATTCATCTATTTTCTTAGCCGCTTATCCTCACAAGGGTTGGGGGAGTGCTGGAGCAATTCCCAGCGGGAAACGGGCCGGAGGCGAGGTTACACCTTGAACTGGTTGCCAGCCAATCGCAGGGCACATGAAGACAGACAAGAGTCAAACTCACAATCACACCTAGGGACAATTTAAAGTGTCCAATTAATATTGCATTTTTGGGATGTGGGAGGACAACAGAGTGCCCAGAGAAAAGTCACATAGGTACAAGGAGATCATGCAAACTCCATTCAGGGATTGAACCCAGGTCCTCAGAACTGGAAGAACAAAACGTTCGAGCTAAACAAACCATGGCAAACTCTGAACTAGCCGACCACATTTGTGGAAGGGCTGTAATTCTCTTCCTGTGTAACGATGGCCCAAAAGTACCACTGTCAGTTGAAAAGCAGGAAACAGGTCATCATTGAGCGAGGCAGGACCGGTGATTTCTTTTAATCAAAATGTTGAGCAAATAACTCTTCAACTTGTGGCCACAATATTATATGAGAACAACTGAATATTATTCCAGTTGCACGGTGGAGCAATGGCATCCCAGTTCTGAGCTCCAGGGTTCAAACCCCATCCCCACCTGTGTGGTGTTTGCATGTTCTTCCCATGCCTGAATGGGCACTCTGGTTTCATCCCACATCCCCAAGATATGATGCATTAATTGGATACCCTAAATTGCCCCCAAGTGTGATTGTGAGTCCGACTGTTGTCCGTCTCCAGGTGCCCTGCGATTGGCTGGCAACCTGTTCAGGGTGGAGCATGTCTCCTCCTCGAGGACTGCTGGCCAGCAGCCAGCCTCTCGCAAAAACCCAGTTTTCAGCATTCAATGTGAAAAACTGACGGACAATGCAGCTGTCATTGTCAGAATGTTTAATGAGACAGTGAGTGCAAATGACATTATTTATTGACTGCGTAGATATTGCATGGTGAAAGGCCAAACTATGAAGGTGAGAGATGACAATCATTTGCTGTTGCTCAAGGTCAAGCCAGAGTTGCCGCCAGGACTGTTCTGTCAGGACGATCAAAATGCGAACCGCAGATGGAAGCAAGTACAGTATCTGGCTGATGTCTTCTGGAAACGTTGGTGTAAAGAATACCTCACACAGCTTCAAGAATGTCAAGGATGGTCTACGCCTGGAAGAAATCTTTGTGTTGGCGATGTGGTGCTTGTTATGGTTGATACATCACCCAGAAATTCTTGGCCACTTGCAAGAATTGTGGCAACTTACCCTAACAAGAACGGGTTTGTTCGTTAAGTGAAAGTCAACACAAATGAGCTTTGTCAGCCAGTAACAAAGATGTCTTCTTCAAGAGACTGAAAATATTTTTTATAGGTTAAAGCCTGTTTTGTGTCTTTTTCTACTTTTTTTCTACTGGATGTAAAATTTGTCCAGGGATCCTTGACTCAAGCACAAACAGTACATAGTAAAATGCTTAATGAGTGGAATATTTATTTTGAAACTAGGAGAGGTCTTCTTCAAAAAGAGGAAGAAACCTCAGCAGAACCTTGAAACTCAAAAGGAGATTGCAGGAACAAATCCCACTCTATCTCATGTGCTCTGCAAGCAAATTTCCCTGTTTTGCCAAGAATACAAGAAAAGAAAATTACCAAATTAATTCAAAATGAATTCAACAGACAACCGAGAGGGAAATGGAGAATGTGGGCATTAACCTCACCACCTCATGCGAAGTGAGCGCTCCACTACCTGAGCGAATTCCCACATTTCCCCCCAAAACAACTACAAAAGAACTGAACTGACTCAAAAAGGAAACTCCAGCACACAACTCGAAGTCAAATGTGGGTATCAAACCTACTCCCACTCACCTGCTAAGCGAGGGCTCTTCCTCTTAAGCTGGTTCCCTTGTTTTCCTGAAAACAACATCCATCCATCCATTTCCTCAGCCGCTTATCCTCATGAGGGTCGCGGGAGGGCTGGTGCTGATCCCAGCTGTCAACGGGCAGGAGGCGGGGTTGCCAGCCAGTCGCAGGGCACATTGAGACAAACAGTCACACTCACAATCACACCTCAGAGCAATTTAGAGTGCCCAATTAATGTTGCATGTTTTGGGGATGTGGGAGGAAACCGGAGAAAACCCATCTAGGCACAGGGAGAAAAAACTCCAAACAAGCAGGGTCAGGACCGAACCCAGGACCTCAGAACTGTGCTCCACTGTGCCACCCCTTAAAAGAACAACAGCAAAAAAAAGCATGAGAAAAAAATACTTTTCAAATTGGACTTTGTACATTCACACATGAAGCTGGCATCACCTCTGTTGGCAACTTATTCCATTTGCGTGCAGCATCAAAGCGAAAAGCATCACCTTGCCCGTGAGGAAGTTGTTGATCCACTGGGAAATGGCAGGCGAGACGCTGAGCTGGAGAAGTTTGGAGGAAAGAAGTTCACGGATTACTGTTAAACGCAGAACCATGAATTCTGCTCTTTACAAGAAAAGGCTGGTGGTGAATATTCACCCATCATTTTGTGATCTCAAATCGAAGCCCACTTGGGTTCTGTAGCAGGACAATGATCCAAAACACACAAGCGAATTACAGTAACTTCTGAACACCTTTAAAAACAAAATTAATGTTGTGAGTGGTTTAGTCAGTCAGTCTTGATTTCAATTAAATGTATTGGCATGATCTTAAAAAAGCTGTTCATGTTGAATTAAGACAAATCTATAAGAAAGAAGAAAAATATCTCCAGAGACACGTAAGGACTAGTAGGCCACAGTGAGAATTGAACTCACGACCCCTGGTTTACAAGACCAATGCTCTTTTTGCATTGTTTCATCGCTTTAATCAGGGTAATTTGACCAATTTAACAGGTGAATTTAAAATGTTGTTTTTAATGATGATTTTATTTCTTCTGCAAAAATGTAAGTAGGGTTAGTAAATGAAGGAACTGACATCGACAAGTTTGGAAAGAGTTTCAAAGGCCATTTCTAAATCTTTCGGAGTCCAGCGAACCAAAGCAAGAGCAACTATCCTCAAATGGAAAAATCATGGAACAGTGGTAAACCTTCCCAAAAGTGGCCGGCCTACAAAGATTACCTAAAAAACAGCAATGGCGATCCAGGATGCCACAAAGTAACTCTAGACAACTTCAAAAGAACTGCAACCCTCCCTTTCCTCAGTTGATAGTCTTAGAAAGAAATAGAAAGTGCACGTGGATGAGGTGGTGTCCTCCAGCCTCACCTTGCCCGTGAGGAAGTTGTTGATCCACTGGGAAATGGCAGTCGAGACGCTGAGCTGGAGAAGTTTGGAGGAGAGAAGTTCAGGGATTACTGTTAAACGCAGAACCATGAATTCTGCTCTTTACAAGAAAAGTCTGGTGGTGAATATTCACCCATCATTTTGTGATCTCCAACTGAAGTCCACTTGGGTTCTGCAGCAGGACAATGATCCAAAACACACAAAAAAATTTACAGTAACTTCTGAACACCTTTAAAAACAAAAATAATGTTGTGAGTGGTTTAGTCAGTCAGTCTTGATTTCAATTAAATGTATTGGCATGATCTTAAAAAAGCTGTTCATGTTGAATTAAGACAACTCTATAAGAAAGAAGAAAAATATCTCCAGAGACACGTAAAGACTAATTTCCAGTTATAGAAAATGAGTTCAGTTGTTGCTCCCGAGGGTGGCCCAACTAGTTATTACGTTTAGGGGGCATTACTTTGTCACACACCCAAGTAACTTTGAATATTCTTTTCTTCTAATAACTGAAATCATCATTAAAATTAGCAAATTCAGTTCACTTTGGCACAGTGATGCAGCGATGGCCTCAAAATTCTGAGGTTCACTCCCAGCCCCGTCTGTCTATGTTCTCCCCGTGCCTGCGTGAGTTTCCTCCCACTTAGCAAAAATATGAGACATTAATTGGATACTAAATTAACTCCATTGCATAAAGGTGTGACTGGCTTCTGCCGGTACATCCAGTTTCTTAACATTGGTATTGACATGAGATCAGGGGAGAGCGCGAACGCAGTCCCCCACTACCAGAACTTATGCAGTCGAGATTCCCACATTTGGGGAATTCGCAGGGGTCAGCACAACCCAAGTGCAATGGTTGAGCCTCACCCTGGGAGAACCACCTTCTTGATCATGGTATCTCCCCTGCCAGGTAAGTATGAGACAAACTGGCGGGAGCACGCAAGTCACACCCGGTCACGCTAAATCAAGCGACGGTGTCATCACGATCACGAGAACAACCACACACACATCGGGCAAACCTTACCGCAATACATGAAAAATGATGCTTTCTATTTTTTAGTTCTAGT